>NW_022985215.1:224405-293615 GCF_010093535.1 Lindgomyces ingoldianus | reverse complement strand
GAGTTAGTTAGATTTTATTACTAAGTTAAAAAAGTTATAAGTTATAAGTAGTGTTAGGTAGAAAAAAGTTAAGCTATCTCTAGACTTTTAAGTAAGCTTTAAGGCTAGTAAGTTTTTAGTTCTTACTACTATAATAAAAGTTAAAGCAGAAATAGACTACTTAATAATGTAAAGCTATTTTTTAAAGTTTTTTTAAAAAGCTTTAAAGCTTATAATATAGCAGCTTTCTTATAAAGTAAGCGCTTTTTAAAAAGCTTTTTAGCTTACTTTAATAGCTTAGAGTTATATAAGTACTAAGCTTATTAGATTAAATTTAAAGGCTATTCTTAGCTAAAGTTTTAACATAATATAATATTATAATTATGCACAAGTAAGGTTATAGAGCTTTATAAAGGTCTAGTTTAATTACTATATAAGGTATTATAGTAGGTATAAGACATTATGTAAGAAATAAGAAAGTTTAAAAGGAAATTAGTAATTAAATACTTAGCTTAGAAGTTTAAGCGCTTTAGGTATAAATTAAGCCTATTTTAGGTTTAGTTAGTGTTAAGGCAGTTTATGCTTAAGTTTATGTCTGTGTTGTGTTGTGTTTGTATTAGACGTGCACTAATAATACTCTAGTACGCGTCTAATACAGTTATGTCTGGGATCTGGGGAGGATACCGTGACACTACCCCTGTAAGCCCTGTAGCAGTGTGTAAGGTGATCTAGTTTTAACCTATTTACAGTCCCTTTATTACTATTGTGTATGCGCAGCGCCTTATTGCAGTGCTTGTTGTAGAGGATAAGTAGGTAAGCTTCTCTGCAGAGATTATGTGTTATACCTTAGATTAGACTAATAAACTATAGGCTATGTCTTAGCTTTAGCTAGGTTTTTAAGCTCTACTTAAGAAAAATTTAGTAAAGAAGAAGAAAGAAGAGAAGGAGAAGAAGAAGGAGGAGAAGAAGAAGAAGGAAGAGGAGGTAGAGAAGATAGAGAAGGAGGAGGGGGAGGAGGAGCAGGGTGACGTGTCCCCTAGGCTCCTAGCGCGTTACTAGCGCGCTAAGAAGCTCTTAGGTAAGCTTATTAATCTTCTTATAGTTTAAGTGTTCTATGTTTCTGCGCATTTTATGTACTAAATCCCTACTTAAGCTCTATAGCATAGGGGAGTGTCTCTACTAGTAGATAGAACTTTTGTTTCTAGGCAGTGTAAAAATGTCTTTACTCTTAATAATTAACACTTTTTTTCTTTAAAAGCTTATTTACATGTCTTTAAAGTTAAAAAGCTGCTTAAAGTGCTTAAATTACTATCTTAGTAAGTGCTTTATAAGTTTATTTACTAGCATGTTGCTTATGTTAATATAGCGCACTTTAAAAGATCCTTTTGTGTGCTCCTAGCGCAGCCACATGTTCTAGATATTAATATAGTGTAGGTAAGTAGTTATCTAGGCGTTCTCTTCTACTACTAACTAAATTGTCTGCTAGTTGTTACAGTAAATCTGCTATAGTGTGCCTAGCTCTAAGGTAAGCTTTTTAAAAAAGTGTTTTAAAGCTAGTAATTTTTTTATACTGTACGCTAAAATAAGCAGCTTAGCTTTTATTATAAATATAGTTACTATTAGCTAGAGAGCTACTTTCTATAAAATTAGTCTTTTAAAAAGTAAAATAATATATTTATAAAATAATTATCTAGTCTTTACATAATTAGTAAAAGATGTGTCTTTATATATGATACGTTGCGCGCCTTCTAGTGCTCTATACTATATGCCTATATGCCTTATATAGTACAGGTACACATTTACTTAGCTTACTACTTAGAAGTGCTACTTTCTAAAGTTTATTAAGTAGTAGGAGAGCTAAGATGCTGTAAACGCTATGTTAGAGCGCACTATAATTATAGTGTAAAGTGTTAATTCTACACACTTTTAGTATTTCTTAATTTTATACTTTGTTACTAATCTCTAGTTGCTTATAAGCTGTTTTAATAGTAAAAAAGTCTCTAGAAAAAGTGCCTTTTTTATAAAGTTAAACTTCTTTACTACTTTTTTAATATATATATTATGTACTAGCTAGATTATTTTAGCTTTTTTATTTTTAATTATTTTAATTTTTAAAAACTATTTACATAGCTTCTAATTTTCTAGCTTATGTATTTTTTTAATTATACTAATTAATTAGTAAGCTTTTAACTTATTATTATAGTAATAAATATAAAGTATGTTATCTGTAAAAACGAAAAGTAAGATATAGTAATTATAGTTAAAAAATAAGCTTAAGCTTTTAAAAAGCCTATAAAAGCTTTTAGTACTATAAGATTAGCAGGTTACACAGTCTATATAAGGCTTAGAGAAGCTTAACACATATGCTAGGCTTTATAAAGCCTTCTAAAAGCTTATATGTTACTTCTAGCTTACTTTTATAGTGTGTGTTTAAGAACGCGCCTATAACATTATATTACTTTATCTTTAGGTTAAATTAAGCTGCTATTACTATTACTATTTAAAAGGATCTAGCTATAAGAGTAGTAGTATAAGTTAACTAAAGTAAGTTCTTACTTTAAAGATTACTGCATACGTAAATATAAGCTTTACATTTAGTAAAATACTTATTTTAGTTAAATTTATATATAAATACTTACTTTAGTAAAAGTTGCTTAGACATTACTTTAGTTTACATGATCTTTTTTTAAGTGCCTTTTTTAAGTAGGGTAGCTATCTTTTTTTATGCTGTAATTTTAAAATGATTTTTATATAAGTATTTATATAAATCTTTTTATTTTAAAAGTTTTTTTAGAAGTTTATAAGCTCTTAGTTAAGGCTGCTTAAAAAAGACAGCTATAAAAAACACTATATAAAGTGTTTTAAGCACTATTATAAGCAATAAATGCGTTAAAAAAGGTTATTTAAAAGTGCTTTAGATTAACTAGAGTAATGTGTATAACGTACCTAACAGGTTGGCCGGCCACACGGGTTAGCCGGCCACTTTTGCTAAGCCCCCACCACACTCTATCTATCTACATAATGCCTTAATAACAACACTAGATTAAATCTTCTAAAGAACATTAGATACAGCTTACTCTTTAGGCTCTTAAATAAAACTTAAAACTCTTCTTATAACACGCTGCAGCTATCTATAATGTCTCTTACACAACATTAAGTAATTAACGCGCTAGACAGCTTTTAAAAGCAGAATGCTAGCCTAAATTAAAGAATCTAACTAAGCTTAAAAAGAAGGTAGTTGTTAAGTATATACTTAAGCTTATTACGCACAAATTTCTCTTTAGGCTTACAGCTGTAGCTAATATAGCTAATTCCTTGCGCGCAGAGCGCAATCTAGGCTAGGTTAGCTTAAACTAGCCTAGTATGTAGGTTAAGCACTGCCCTAAGTTTATAATAAAGTTTAATTATAAGTATAATTGTAAAAGAGCATTTTATAAGAATCTAGAGGTTATCTAAGGCTAGTTTTGCCTAGTAGCTAACATAAAAGCTGAGTACAGTATGTAGAATAAAGACACATATAACTTTAATAAGTTAAGCTTTATAATAGGCTAGATATTAGCTAAAGCAGTTATTATAGCTTTAAAGAGATAAAAACAACTAAAGGTAATATAGTAAAGTAATAGAAAGTAGACAATAGTTATTTAGAGCATTAATATAATAAAGTAAGCTATTTTACTTTTTATTATCTTTAAAGGCTACTATTACCTCTTTGCTTAGTATAAAGAGGAGAATCTGCCTTAAAACTAGGTTATTATAGTCTCTAAAAACAGCTAGATAATAAATAAGCTTAAGCTGCAGTAGTTAAAGCATGTTAATAAGCATATAAAAAAAAGGTTATAAGCGCTTATTAGCTTTTTATTATTAATAGCTATAAGAACTTGCTTAATTTCTAGTAGTACTATAAAAAAAACAAGATTATTACTATTTATATACTTTTATACTTATTGCACCTTTTACAGCCTTTTAATGTAGGTTGTTTTACCCCTTTAAAGAAAGTGTATAGGCGCTAAGCTAAAGATTTTATGCATAACTAGATTACTTATATTATAAAACTTAAGTTCCTACTATGCTTTATACACGCTTATAATGTAGTAATTACTCTTAGTAATATCTAAGGAGGGTTTTAAGGCGCTAGTTTAGTCTTATTTAATCTAAAACAGGTTAAAATAGCCTTTAACATCTAGTTGTGTACTTTATTACTACTACTACCTATTAATAATAAGCTTTAGCAGTTATAAACTCTAAGTAATACTTTTAAATTTAGGTTATAATTAATGCTTATAAAGGTAAAGATTTAGAGGTATGTATATAGCTTACTAATGTCTATAGTAGAAGCTTTTAAGAAGGTTTTAAAAAGGGCATTAATTATTACGCATAAGCTAGTGTTAGCGTAAAAGGAGATTACAGAGCTTTAAGCAGCAAATAAAGCTGCTACACAACATAGATTACATAAAAAAAAGCAAATTTAGGCAAAAAAGACTTTAACAGTTAAGAATAAGGCTTATCTAACTGCTCTAAAGGAGTTTAGAGCGCGTAGTAATAGGAAAAAGCTAAAGACACAGGTGCGCGCTAAAGGAAGTAAGCTAAGTTAAAGGTAATGTAAGTAGTGCAATTAGACTAGGCATAACTTGCGTACGTGTAAGAAAGTAGTAGAAGTAGACTCTAAATAATATCTTGTGTTGTATTACTTTATACAGGGCTAAAGTGGGCGGTTTCGCGCCAGAATAGGGTGGTTTTAGTGGGGGGTTGGCAAAAGTGGCCGGCCAACCTGTGTGGCCGGCCAACCCGTTAGGTACGTTACTACTTTTTTTAAGAGTGTTATATATATACCTCTGCTTCCTGCACCTCTAGGCTTACCTAGGTTATTAGGATCTTGCCTTTATATTCTTTAGCTTATATATATAGCTAGTCTCTAGCTTTGTTTATTATACACATGTTTAAAAAGTGCCTTACTTACTTTAACTAAAGCTATAAAAAATAATATTTTAGTATAAAAAGTAAAAGTTAATTTTTTAACTAGTAAGTTAGCTATTTAACTTAATAAGCCTAGTAGATTTGCTTTTTTAGTTAAGTGCACTTTCTAGAGATTACTAGTATGCTTATGCCTACTTTATATAGGGTGTGTTGTAGAGCTATCTGTAAGCTCTAGCTTAGGAGTTAGCTCTAGGGTAATAAGTGCTATATGTTTATTAGAAACTCTGCAAATTCTTAGTAACTTACTTATTATACTTATTACCTACGCAGTTACTTTTACCATTAAGTGCTAATTTTCTAGCTAGCTAACTTAAGTTTTAATAAGCTTTTTAGTTTCTACACTTTTAAGCTTGCACTTTTAAAGCTTTTAATTTAGTATATTACTTTACTACTTATCTAACTTTTAAAGTAAAAGCTTAAAGCCTTCTTTTATATTATAAATCTTACTTTACTTATTAAAATTTTTAATAATTTTAGAGGCTTCTTTCTAAGAGATTAGTTTATTACTTTTATTTTTATAAAAGTGTGTTTTATTAAAGGCTATGTTTTTTATAGTAATTACTTAGTTAAGTAATAGAACATATATTTTATAGATATTTAAGGCTCTATAGCTTATAAGATATTCTATATAGCCTTATAAAGTTAGTTTAAAGCTTTGCTTCTAACACCTAGCTGCTTACTCTCTATTAAGTAGGTAAGCATAACAGCTATATGTGTAGGTCCTGCTTTAATTAGGCCTTAGATTAGCTATAGCACTCTTTACTTACTTTAGCTTATAGTATTTAAAGTAATTAGTAAACTATGTGTCTAAGGCTTTATTTAGTAAGCATAAGTTATGTGTATGTAACAGGCTTATATTATACAGCTATGTTACTGCGTTTACTACTTCTAGCTTAAGCTTCTTAGAGAGTCCTACACTACTTCTTATCTTAATAAACTTTATAATTATTTTTTATCTAGCTTTTTTTACAGCTTTATTTAGCTTATAAGTGTATAGTAAAAAGCTTTTAATATTAATGGTAAATTTCTTTACTTAAAGCTTATACTTTAACTTTTTATTCTAAGAGAGTGTAGTAGTGTTATTATCTTACTATATTTTACTAATCTAAAGCTTATATTAATTAGACACTATGCTTTTAAAGTTTTTTATTACTTTTTAAATTTCTAAAAGTGTTTTTGCTTAAAAAGAGTATAAAATTTTTTTACTACTATAACGTACAGGTTGGCCGGCCACACAGGTTGGCTGGCCACTTTTGCCAAGCCCCTACTACACTCTACCTATCTACATAATGTCTTAACAACAACACTAGATTAAATCTTTTAAAGAACATTAGATACAGCTTACTTTTTAGGCTTTTAAATAAGACTTAAAACTCTTCTTATAACATGCTGTAGCTATTTATAATGTCTTTTATATAATACTAAGTAATTAACGCGCTAGACAGCCTTTAGAAGCAGAATAGTAGCCTAAATTAAAGAATTTAACTAAGCTTAAAAAGAAAGTAGTTGTTAAGTATATACTTAAGCTTATTACACGCAGATTTTCTTTTAGGCTTGCAGCTATAGCTAATATAGCTAATTTCTTGCGCGTAGAGCGCAATCTAGGCTAGGTTAGCTTAAACTAGCCTAGTATGTAAGTTAAGCACTGCTTTAAGTTTATAATAAAGTTTAATTATAAGTATAATTATAAAAGAGCGCTTTATAAGAATATAGAGGTTATTTAGAGCTAGTTTTGCCTAGTAGCTAATATAAAAGCTAAGTACAGTATCTAAAATAAAAACATGTATAACTTTAACAAGTTAGGCTTTATAATAAGCTAAATATTAACTAGAGCAGTTATTATAGCTTTAGAGAGATAAGAACAGCTAAAAGTAATATAGTAAAGTAATAAAAAGTAGATAATAGTTATCTAGGGCATTAACATAATAAAGTAAGCTATTTTACCCTTTATTATTTTTAAGGGCTGCTATTACCTCTCTGCTTAGTATAAGAAGGGGAATCTGCTTTAAAACTAGGTTATTATAGTCTCTAAGAATAGCTAGATAATAAATAAGCTTAAGCTGCAGTAGTTAAAGCACTTTAATAAGCATATAAAAAAAAAGTTGTAAGCGCTTATTAGCTTTTTATTATTAATAGCTATAAAAGCTACAACTTAGTTAATTTTTAGTAGTACTATAAAAAGAATAAGATTATTACTATCTATATACTTTTACACTTATTGCACCTTTTACAGCCTTTTAATGTAGGTTATTTTGCTTTTTTAAAAAAAGTGTATAGGCGCTAAGCTAAAGATCTTATGCATAACTAAATTACTTATATTATAAAACTTAAGTTCCTACTATACTTTATACGCGCTTATAATGTAGTAATTACTTCTAGTAATATCTAAGAAGGGTTTTAAGGCGCTAGTTTAGTTCTATTTAACCTAAAATAAGTTAAAATAGCCCTTAACATTTAGTTGCATACTTTATTACTACTACTACTTATTAATAACAATCTCTAGTAGTTATAAACCCTAAGTAATACTTTTAAATTTAGGTTGTAATTAATGCTTGTAAAGGTAAGAATTTAGAGGCATGTAAATAGCTTACTAATGTCTATAGTAAAGGCCTTTAAAAAGGTCTTAAAAAAGGCAGCAATTATTGCGCATAAGCTAGTGTTAGTGTAAAAAGAGATTATAAAGCTTAAAGTAGTAAATAAGGCTGCTACATAACATAAATTATATAAAAGAAAGCAGATTTAGGCAAAAAAGACCTTAATAGTTAAAAATAAAGCTTGTTTAACTGCTCTAAAGAAGTTTAGAGCGCGTAGTAATAAAAAGAAGCTAAAGATATAGGTGCGCGCTAAAGGAGGCAAGCTAAGTTAAAGGCAATATAAGTAGTGTAATTAGACTAGGCATAACTTATATATATGTAAAAAAGTAGTAAAAGTAGACTCTAAACAATATCTTGTGTTGTATTACTTTATACAGGGCTAAAGTGGGCTGTTTTGCGAGAGAATAGAGTGGTTTTAGTAGGGGCTTAGCAAAAGTGGCTGGCTAACCTGTGTGGCCGGCTAACCTGTTAGGTACGTTATTTATTTTTAATAATTATTATCTATAGAGCTCTGCTACGCCCTAATAGCATATTAAACATGTTCTATGCAATTCTTTAAAATAAGTAAAGAGCTTGCTTTTTTAGTCTTTTTAATATAATCTACTTAGCATAGGTTGTTGCGCAGTGCTTATAGTGTACTTACTTTATACTTATTATTTATACATTTCTTACGCTTTTAACTAGAGCCTATAGAGCTTTAGAGCTTAGGCGTTCTGCGCGCGTATACTAAAGCTTTTTTAAGTCTAAGCATAGAAATGTAGTTTATAAGTGTTAGTAATTTAAAAGCACACTTTACACTAGTAAGTAAAAAAGATAGCTTTATATTTAATACACATAAAGTTATGTTTTTAGTAGAGTGTTATAAGTACTTTCTTCTTTTTTAGTGTTCTTATGCGCAGTGTATAGTTAAGTTTTAAATACTATAATCTTTTTTCTTTTAATTAAGCTTTTAGAATAATATTAACATAAAATTTTTTTACTATAACTACTTTTTATCGTGTAAGATCTTCTATGCGCTCTTTTTATGCTTTATTTAACACTTTTTTAAGCTTTCTAGTTTCTGTTCTCTAAATTAAGAATATCTAAGTACTAGCTTTTACTATGTGTAAACTTTAAGCTTTTTTAAATAACTTAAGTATAAGTAGCTTTATACTATTTACTAAGCGCCTAGCACTTTTATTATCTAAAATTATGCTTATAAAGAGTAAGTAAGTATTAAAATTTATAGTTATATGTATTTCTAGTTTTACTAGAAGCGCTAGGTTAATAAGTGTAGTAATAATACTTTTTAGAAATGCAAGTTTATCTAATCTTTTAATAGCTTTTAGAGTAAAGAAGGCTCTATCTAGAATTATATAGCCTTTTTTAAGTAGTACAGCCTTTACTTTCTTATGCTGCACCTACTTAAGCCTTTTAAGAATCTTTTAATATATAGTTTTACTAAGCTTTTTTAGCTTTTTAGTAACTACTAACATAAGATCTCTATAGTCTACTACTTTTTATAGATAATAGAATTACTCTAAAGCTCTGTATAAGCATAAGTAGCCTAATTAGGCTAAAATAGATTAAGCTAAATTATTATCTAATTATTTACTAAGTGTTGTAAATATACCTATGCCTTAGTTACTTATATATAAGAAGTGCTTTTAAAGCATTATTAAAAAGATCTTACTAATTTTCTAAATTATTAAAAGTTTCTTACTAAGTGTACTAGCCTTTATAACCCTTTAGTGCATAAAGCGCGCCTAGTCTAGTGTAAGCTTTAAAGCTAGGGCGTCTAAGAAGTCTTGTGCAGCTAGCTAGCCTTTTATGTTAAGAATCTTATAGGTTCTTACCTTAGTGTATAAGAAGTGCTACTGCTAGTACTAAGCTTCTAAGGTTATAGTGCTATGCTTTACTTTAGTAAGGTAAGCTTTATACTTTACTTATATAAGATTTTTTATGCTTATGTTTATTAGTACTAGTTCTTATTTTAAAGCTTATATAAGTGCTTATAAAGTAGATTAGTTCTTTAATATAAGCTATATTATTACAGGTCTAAAGAGCTCTAGTGTAATAGTTACATTAACTTAGTTCTAAATTATCTAAAGACGTGTTGCGCAAGAAGCCTAGTTGCTTAATTAAGCTTAGTCCTTAGCAATATTAATTTAGTACTATATGTTACCCTTCTTTAAGGGGTTCTTAGTAGTAATTACTTTAAGTATAGGCATCTTTAGAGCGCTGTCTATAGGATTTAGAGCGTCTAGTCTATCTAGATTAATTATATT
The DNA here is from genome assembly GCF_010093535.1 of Lindgomyces ingoldianus. Taxonomy (NCBI): domain Eukaryota; kingdom Fungi; phylum Ascomycota; class Dothideomycetes; order Pleosporales; family Lindgomycetaceae; genus Lindgomyces; species Lindgomyces ingoldianus. Next base: position 283,801 of record NW_022985215.1, on the reverse strand, counting down.
CTATAGGTTTTTGCTAAGAGCATAGAACTAGAGCTAGATAAACTAGAGAGGCTAGCTTGCGTAGTCCTTAAGCTAGTATACTCCTGTTAGAAGCAAAGCATCTTAATTAGCTATAATGTAGGCTTTAAAAGTAATAAGGATTAATAAAAATAAAAAATAAAGCTTTTAAACAGCTTTTACTAGCGCTATAGTTACATAAAAAGAATTATTCTAGGTTCTTAAAGCGCTAGGCTTATAACTATAGAGGATAAAATAGCCTAGCAGTAGCTGTTTAGAAGATTAGATAAAGTAACTCTGCTATCTAAGAGAGCTAAGGGCTGTCCTTATATACACTAAGCTTTAGAACATAATATCCCTAGATCCCAAGCTGCGTCCCAGGCTCTGAGCCCCAGTCCCAGGTTCTAAGCCCCAGCCAAGGCTCTTAGTATACGCGACAAAAAAGTAAAGCTAAAAAAACTAAGCTTTTTCTTTTAGCCTATATTACTTTAAAAAGAAATAAAAAGAAGCTTAAAAGCCTTTGAAACTTCTTATACTTAAAAAAGTTAACTTTATTATTAGTAATAGTAACTATAAAGTTATTAGAAGACTTTTAGGCTATAGTAAATAAAGAAGCTTAATTAAACATTCTGTCTACTATAATAGCTAAGAAGCAGGATCTTTAGATTAAGCCTCTACTAGGTGTCTTTTTAATAGCACTTAATAAATTAGACTGTACTGTCTATAGCTTTATGGTTATAAACATAAAAATTATAAACTTTTAAAAAAATATTTAGACTGATAAGGTGCTATTTATAGTAATAGACTTAAAAAGACATTAAATATATTTAAGTTTACTTTAAATTAATTAGTTTAATCTAAAGCTAAACTTTTATATAAAACATATTGTCGCGTATACTAAGAGCCTTGGCTGGGGCCCAGAGCCTAGGACGCGGGTCAGGATCTAGAGATATTATGTTCTAAAGCTTAGTGTATATAAGGAGAGCCTCTAGCTTTTTTAGATAGAGGAGTTACTTTATCTAATCTTCTAAACAGCTACTGCTAGGCTATTTTATCCTCTATAGTTATAGGCCTAGCGCTTTAAGAACCTAGGATAATTCTTTTTATATAACTATAGCGCTAGTAAAAGCTATTTAAAAGCTTTATTTCTTATCTTTACTTATTTTTATTACTTTTAAAGCCTATGTTATAGCTAATTAAGATGCTCCTCTTCTAACAGGAGTGTACTAGCTTAAGGACTACGCAAGCTAGCCTCTCTAGTTTATCTAGCTCTAGTTCCATGCTTTTAGCAAAAACCTATAGGACATGATTAATCTAGATAGACTAGACGCTCTAAATTCTATAAACAGCGCTCTAAAGATGCCTACACTTAGAGTAATTACTGCTAAGAACTCTTTAGAGAAGGCTAACATATAGTACTAGACTAATATTACTAAGTACTAAGCTTAATTAAGTAACTAGGCTTTCTATGCAACGCGTTTTTAGACAATCTAGAACTATGTTAATGCAACTGTCGCACTAGAGCTCCTAAGACCTATAATAATGTAGCTTATATTAGAGAACTAATCTACCTTACAGGCACTTATATAAGCTTTAAAACAAGAGCTAGCACTAATAAACATAAGTATAAAGAATCTTATATAAGTAAAGTATAAAGCTTACTTTACTAAGGCAAAGTATAGCACTATAACTTTAAAAGCTTAGTACTAGCAGTGGCACTTTTTATACACTAAGGCAAAGACCTATAAGATTCTTAACATAAAAGGCTAGCTAGCTGCATAAGACTTTCTAGACGCCCTAGCTCTAAAGCTCGCACTAGACTAGGCGCGCTTTATGCACTAGAGGGTTATAAAGGCTAGCGCACTTAGCAAGAAGCCTCTAATAATTTAGAAAATTAGTAAAATCTTTTTAATAATGGTTTAAAAGCACTTCCTACACATAAGTAACTAAGGCCTAGGTATATTTATAACACTTAGTAGATAATTAGACAATAAGTTAGCCTAATTTATTTTAGCCTAATTAAGCTACCTATGCCTATGTAAAGCTTTAGGGTAATCCCTTTATCTATAGAAAGTAGTAGACTGTAGAGACTTTATATTAGCAGTTACTAAAAAGCTAAAGACACTTAGTAAAACTACATACTAAAAGATCTTTAAGAGGCTTAAGTAAGTGTAGTATAAAAAAGTAAAAGCTATACTGCTTAAAAAAGGCTGTGTAATTTTAGATAAAGCCTCTTTTACTCTAAAAGCTATTAAAAGATTAAATAAGCTAGCATTCTTAAAAAGCATTATTACTGCACTTATTAACCTAGCGCTTCTAGTAAAACTAAAAATGTATATAACTATAGATTTTAACACTTACTTACTTTTTATAAGTATAATTCTAGACAATAGAAGTGCTACATACTTAGTATATAGTATAAAGCTGCTTGTACCTAAGTTATTTAAAAAAGCTTAAAGTTTATATAGAGTAAAAGCTAGCACCTAGTTATTCTTAATTTAAGAAATAAAAACTAGAAAGCTTAGAAAGGTGTTAAATAAAGCATAAAAAAAGCGCACAGAAGATCTTACACTATAAAAAGTAGTTATAGTAAAAGGATTTTATATTAATATTATTTTAGAAGCTTATTTAAAAGAAAAAGGACTATAGTATTTAAGACTTAACTATACACTACGCATAAGCATGCTAGAAAAGAATAAGGTACTGGTAACACTTTACTAAGAATATAACTTTATGTTTATTAAATATAAAGCTGTCTTTTTTTACCTACTAGTGTAAAGTGTGCTTTTAAATTGCTAACACTTATAGACTATATTTTTACGCTTAGACTTAGAAGAGCTCTAGCATGCACACGCAGGACACCTAGGCTCTAAAGCTCTACAGGCTTTAGTTAAAAGCGCAAAGAATGTATAAATAACAAGTATAAAGTAAGTCTGCTATAAGCACTGCGCAACAACCTATGCTAAGCAGGTTATATTAAGAAGACTAAAAAAGCAAGCTCTCTGCCTATTCTAGAAAGTTGCATAGGACATGTTTAATATGCTATTAGGGCGCAGCAGAGCTTTATAGATAATAATTATTAAAAATAAATATAGTAGTAAAATTTTTTTATACTCTCTTTAAGCAAAAACACTCTTAGAAATCTAAAGAGTAATAAAAAACTTTAAAAGCATAGTGTCTAATTAATATAAGCTTTAGATTAGTAAAATATAGTAAAATAATAACACTACTACACTCCCTTAGCATAAAAAGTTAAGGTATAAGCTTTAAGTAAAAGAATTTAGCATTAATATTAAAAGCTCTTTACTATACACTTATAAGCTAAATAAAGCTGTAGAAAGAGCTAAATAAGAAGTAATTATAAAGTTTATTAAGATAAGAAGTAGCGTAAGACTCCCTAAAAAGCTCTAGCTAGAAGTAGTAGACGCAGCGACATAGCTGTACAATATAAGCCTGTTGCACACATATAACTTACACTTACTAAATAAAGTTTTAGACATGTAGTTTACTAAATACTTTTAATACTATAAGCTAGAGTAGGTAAGGAGTGCTATAGCTAATCTAAGACCTAATTAGAGCAGGATATACGCATACAGCTGTTGCGCTTACCTACTTAATAAAGAGCAAGCAGCTAGGCGTTAACAGTAAAGCTTTAAAGTAACTTTACAAGGCTATATAGAATATCTTGTAGGCTATAAAGCCTTAAATATTTATAAAATATAGGTTCTATTACGTAACTAGGTAATTACTATAAAAAATGTAGCTTTTAATAAAACACACTTTTATAAAAATAAAAGTAATAAACTAATTTCTTAAAAAAAGCCTCTAAAATTATTAAAATTCTTAATAAGTAAAGTAAAATTTATAATATAAAAAAAGCTTTTAAGCTTTTACTTTAAAAGTTAGATAAGTAGTAAAGTAATATACTAAATTAAAGGCACTAAAAGTGTAAGCTTAAAAGTGTAAAAACTAAAAAGCTTATTAAAACTTAAGTTAGCTAGCTAAAAAATTAGTACTTAAAAGTAAAAGTAACTACATAGGTAATAAGTATAATAAGTAAGTTACTAAAAATTTGCGCAGTTTCTAATAAATATATAGCACTTATTACTCTAAAGCTAACTTTTAAGCTAGAGCTTACAAATAGCTCTACAACACACCCTATATAGGGTAGGCACAAGCATACTAGTAATCTCTAGAAAGTGCACTTAACTAAAGAAGTAAATTTACTAGGCTTATTAAGTTAAATAGCTAACTTACTAGTTAAAAAATTAACTTTTACTTTTTACACTAAGATATTATCTTCTATAGCTTTAGTTAAAGCATGTAAAGCACGTTTTAAATATACATATAATAAAAAAAGCTAAAGACTAGCAATATGTATAAGCTAAAAGATATAGAGGCAAGATCTTAATAACCTAAGTAAGCCTAAGAGTGTAGAAAGCAGAGGTATATATATAACGCTTTTAAAAAGAAGTAGTATATATATTACTCTAGTTAATCTAGAGCACCTTTAAATAAACTTCTTTAAAGCATTTATTACTTATAATAATAAAGCGCTTAAAACGCTTTATATAGTGTTTTTTATAGTTACTTTTTTTACACAGGCTTAACTAAGAGCTTATAAGCTTTTAAAAAAACCCTTAAAATAAAAAAATTTATATAAATACTTATATAAAAATCTTTTTAAAATTATAGCATAAAAAAAAATAGCTACTCTACTTAAAAAAGGCACTTAAAAAAAGATTATATAAACTAAAGCAATATTTAAGCTGCTTATACTAAAGTAAGTTTTTACACATAAATTTAACTAAAATAAGTATTTTACTAAATATAAAGCTTACATATGCGTACATAGTAATTTCTAAAGTAAGGACTTACTCTAGTTAACCTATGCGGCTACTCTTACAGCTAGATCTTTCTAAATAGTAATAGCAATAGCAGCTTAATTTAACCTAGAGATTAGGTAATATAATGTTATAAGCATGTTTTTAAACACACACTATAAAAGTAAGCTAGAAGTAACATGTAAGCTCCTAGAAGGCTTTACAAAGCCTAGCATGTGCGTTAAGCTTCTATAAGCCTTATATAGACTACATAACTTGCTAATTTTATAGTACTAGAAGCTTTTATAAGCTTTTTAAAAGCTTAAGCTTATTTTTTAACTATAATTACTATATTTTACTTCTTTTTTATGTAAATAACATACTTTATATTTATTACTATAATAATAAGTTAGAAGCTTACTAATTAATTAGTGTAATTAAAAAAATATATAAGCTAGAAAATTAAAGGCTATGTAAATAGTTTCTAAGAATTAAAATAATTTAAAATAAAAAAGCTAAGATAATCTAGCTAGTACATAACATATATATTAAAAAAGTAGCAAAGAAGGTTAACTTTATAAAGAGTGCACTCTTTCTAAGGACTTTTTTACTATTAAAAGAGCTTATAAGCAACTAAGAATTAGCATTAAAGCATAAAATTAAAAAATACTAAGAGCGCATAGAATTAACACTCTACACTGCAATTATAGTGCGCCCTAACATAGCGTTCGCAGCATCCTAGCTCTCCTACTACCTAATAAACCTAGAAAAGCAGCACTTCTAGGCAGTAAACTAGGCAATTATGTACCTGTACTGCATAAGGTATACAGGCATATAATATAGAGCACTAAAAGGCGCGTAACTTATTATGTGTAGAGATGTGTTTTTTGCTAATTACATAAAAACTAGATAATTATTCTATAAATATATTATCTTACTTTTTAAAAAACTAATTTTATAAAAAGTAGCTTTTTAGCTAATAGTAACTATGTTTATAATAAAGGCTAAGCTGCTTACTCTAGCATATATTTTAAAGAAATTACTAGCTTTAAAACACTTTTTTAAAAAGCTTACCTTAAAGCTAGGCACACTATAGTAGATTTACTGTGACAACTAGCAGACAATCTAGTTAGTAGTAGAAAAGAACGCCTAGATAACTACCTGCCTACGCCACATTAATATCTAGAACATGTGGCTGCGCTAAGAGCATGCAAAAGGATCTTTTAAAGTGCGCTATATTAAAATAAGTAACATGCTAGCAGATAGACTTATAAAGCACTTACTAAAATAGTAATTTAAGCACTTTAAGCAGCTTTTTAACTTTAAAGACATATAAATAAGCTTTTAAAAAAAGAAATTATTAATTATTAATAGTAAAGACATCTCTACACTGCCTAGAAATAAAAGGGCTATCTACTAGCAAGGACACTCCCCTATGCTATAGAGATTAAGCAGGGATTTAGTACATAAGATGCGCAAAAACATAGAACGCCTAAACTATAAAAAAATTAACAAGCTTACCTAAGAGTTCTTTAGCACGCTAGCAACACACTAGAAGCCTAAAGAAGATAACACTTTACTTTTTTTTTTTACTTTTTCTACTTTTTTTTCTTTTTCTTTTTCTTCTTTTTTTCTTTTCTTTTCTTTTCTTTTTCTTTACTATATTTTTTTTTAAGTAGAGCTTAAAAAACTAGCTAAAGCTAAAACATAGCTTATAGCCTATTAGTCTAATCTAAGGTATAACGCACAATCTTTGCAGAGAAGCTTACCTGCTTATCCTCTGCAACAAGCGCTGCAACAAACTACTGCGCATAGACAATAGTAACAGGGGGACTGCAAATAGGTTAAAAGCTAGATTACCCTACACACTACTACAGGGCTTATAGGGGCAGGTAGCTGTGCCTAGAGGAACAGCGCTAGCAGCGCAAACTGCTAGTGGCGGAATTATAGCACTCCCTACTAAAGCGCCCTGCAAGCGCACTCTTTATGCAGCCTAGATAGGACTGCGCGCGGAGCGCACCAGGGGGAGGCCGGCGGGGGGTAGTGGGCGCGGGCTTGCGGGCAGCGCGGCCCCGCAGAGCAGCAGCATGCAAGCAGGCAGCTCTTTTAGCTTTGTTAAGCTACAGATGCACATTAGTAGAAATTATAAAAAAGTTTAAAGTTATTTTTAAAGCTCTTAAAAGCATTAACTTACACATAGCATGTTAGTTAAACTTATAAAAGAGAAGCTTAAGAAGTAGGAGAATTTATTTACTTTTATTGCAGCAATTACAGCAAGCACGTGACCTACGCTGCCTAGGGAAATAAGCATTGCGCTGCCTAGGGTAATAAGCACTAGAATTACTAAGGACAACAAGCATAAACACAGGGTAAACGCCTAGCGCTGCTCTAACAAGCTAAGGTAACGCTCTACGCAGGTAAGCTGCTGCGCAGCTCACCTAGGGGGTGTGTCGCGTATACTAAGAGCCTTAGCTGGGGCCCAGAGCCTAGGACGCAGCTCAGGATCTAGAGATATTATGTTCTAAAGCTTGGTGTATATAAGGAGAGCCTCCAGCTCTCTTAGATAGGGGAGTCACTTTATCTAATCTTCTAAACAGCTACTGCCAGGCTATTTTATCCTCCACACATATATTATTTAAAGGTGTAAAAAACTATAGTGTGCTAAAGTATACTAAAGTAGCCTTAGAAGACGCAGCAAAGTTTAAGTAAACTATGTAAAGTCCTAACATAGATGTCTATGTCTATAGTGTGCTATCTAATAACACTAAAGATTCTTTAGAACCTGTAGAGCTTAAGTTAAGAGTAGAGTATAAAGAATATGCAGATATAGTTAAGTCTAATAAGATGTTAGAAGTACTACTATATAGCCCACAAGATGTAGCTATTAAGCTAGAGGAAAAGACAAAGCCTTCTTACTAGCTGCTATATAACTTACTAGAGTATAAGTTATAGCATTTTTATAAATACATTAATAATTATCTATAAAAAGAGTAAATTTAAAGGTCTAAGTTAGCTATAAAAGCTCTAATTTTATTTATAAAAAAAGAATAAAAAGTTAAAGCTTTATCTAGATTATTAAAGCTTAAACTAAATTATAATAAAAAATTATTACTTACTACTACTTATCTTAGAATCTTTTAAGAAACTTAAAAAAGTAAAGTAGTATATAAAGCTAGATATTTATAATGTGTACTATATATTATATATTTATAAGAGAGATAAGTGGAAGACAGTATTCTAGACTTAATATAGTTATTTTAAGTACTAAGTTGTGCCTTTTAGTTTTACTAATGCTTTTGCAGCTTTCTAGGCTTATATTAACTAGGCTGTAGCAAGGTTAGTTAATGTAACACGTATTATATACTTTAATAATATACTAGCCTATTTTAACACAGAAAAGAAATAAGTTATTTATATTAAGAAGTGCTATAAAGATTATGTAAAGTAAAGCTTTTTTTAAAACTTAGTAAGTGTAAATTTTATATATAAAAAACTAAGTACCTAAAGTATACAGTTTCCTTAGAAAATGTTAAAGTTAACTTTTTAAAAATTAAAATAATCTAGAAGTAGCTAATGCTAAAGACTATTTAGAATATTTATGTTTTTATTAAGTTTATAAACTACTATAGGCAGTTTATTACTAACTTTTTTTTAATTACTTTACCTCTTACTAAGCTAACCTAGAAAGGCCTAGATGTAGTTAAAAGTAGTTAAAAGTAAAAGTAAAAAGAAAGTTAGAAGCTTATTATTAGTTCTAAGAGCAAAGTAGCTTTCTAAAAGCTTTAAAACTTATTCTTTAAAGTTGTTATATTAGCTAATTTTAATGCTAATAGAAAAACTAAAGTAGAAGTTAACACTTTAAAAGGCGTAATTTATAGCATTTTAAGCTAACTAGTCTTAAATAAGACTAAAAAAGCTTAATAAAGTCTAGTTAGCTTTTTTTTTAAGAAAGATAAGTAACGTACTTCATAGGCGAGTTGCTTACACACCCAAGTCGCTTACTTTTGCTAAGACCCCACCCTAACAAACTCTATTATAGCCTATAACAACCCGCTCTAGCACTATATAGTACAGTACAGCCTAGAATATTATTTAGATACTACTTTTACTTCTTACTTACATGTTTGCGCGTTATGCCTAGTCTAATTGCACTATCTGCAGCGCCTTTAGAATAGCTTACTTACTTTAGCTTACACCTACTTCTTTGCCTTTTTTCTATTACTATGCACTCTAAACTTCTTTAAAGCTGTTAAGTATAAGCTTTTTTAAATTATTAAAGTTTTTTTTACTTTAATTTACTTTTTTTTATATAATTTATGTTATGTAGTAGCTTTATTAGCTACTTAAAGCTTAGTAATTTTCTATTACACTAACACTAGCTTATACATAATTATTACTACTTCTTTTAAGACCTTTTTAAACACTTTAACTATAAAAGTTAGTAAACTATTTATATACTTTTAAATTTTTATTTTTATAAGCATTAATTATAACTTAAGTTTTAGAGTATTACATAAGGTTTATAACTACTAGGGCTTATTATATATAAGTAGTAGTAGTAATAAAGTGTGTAACTTTACATTAAAGCTTATTATAACTTATTATAGGTTAAAAGAAACTAATCTAGTGCTTTAAAACCTTTCTTAGATATTACTAAAAGTAATTATAGCATTATAAGCTACTTTAAAGTATAGTAGAAACTTTATTTTTATAATATAAGTAATTTAGTTATGTATAAGGTTTTTAGCTTAGCACTTATATACTTTTTTTTAAAAAGTAAAACAACTTACATTAAGTAGCTATAAAAAGTGTAATAAATAAATAAACATATAAATAGTAATAATTTTATTATTTTTATAGTATTACTAAAAATAAAGTAAGTTATAGCTTTTATAGCTGTTAATAACTAGTAGATAGTAGCTGCTAATAGTACACTTCTTTATATATATGTTAAAGTGCTTTAACTAGTCTAGACTAAGCTAATTAGTAGTCTAGCTACGCTTAGAGATTATAATAACTTAATTTTAAAGTAGATTTTTTTTCTTATACTAGTTTAAAAAGTAGTTACTACTTTAAAAAATAATAAAAAGTAAAATAGCCTACTTTTTAGTATTAATGCTCTAGATAGCTATTATCTACTTCTAGTTGCCTAGCTAGACTGCTTTTAGCTGTCTTTATCTCTCTAAATGTATAATAACTGCTCTAGTAAATATCTAGCTTATTATAAACTTTATTTTATTAAAGTTGTACATGTTATTATTTTAGATGCTATACTTAGCTTTAATATTCTTTATAAAGTTAAACTAGGTTTAAATTACTATAAAATTTTTATAAAAAGCTTTTTTATAGTTATACTTACACTTAAACTTTACTTTAAGCTCTAAGTAACACTTAATAAATATATTAAGCTAGTTTATGCTAACATAGCTTATATTATGCTTAGTGTGTAAATAATTAGCTATATTAGCTATAGCTGCTAGCTAGGGGGGAAATCCTTGCACATCTAGCTTAAGTATGTGCTAAATAATTACCTACTTTTTATTATTATCTAGCTTTTATAAGTTAGCTATATAATTAGCTTTAAAAAGTTATTTAGTGCATTAGTTACTTATTATCTTTTTAAAAGACTTTATAAATAGCTGCAGCGCGTTGCTTAAAAAGTATTATGTCTTATTTAAAAACCTAGAGCGTAAGCTGCATTTAATGTTCCTTTAACATATTTAAGTAGTGTTATTAGGAATGCATTAGTGTAGAAAAAGTAGTGTAGTAGGGTCTTAGTAAAAGTAAGCAACTTAGGTGTGTAAGCAACTTGCCTATAAAGTACGTTAGTTAATTACTTTTCTAGTAGATTACACAGGTACTGCTGTTATCTAGCTACTAAGTTATGCAGCTTTAATAGCTTTAGTGTGCGTTTTACGCTATCTTCTTCTTACTTTGTATAGTAGCAGAGCTTGCTGTATAATGTAAAGGATTAATCTACTATCCTTAAAAATAAGTAATAAAATAAAGTACTTTATAAAGTATAAGTACTTTATTATTACTTTTACTAATTTATAGTTGATTAAATTAACTACTAATTAGTGTTAAATAGGCTTTAATAGCTAGCTGCTTATAGTATAAGCACTTAAATAGCAAAAGTAAAAGTAGTGTATAGTGTGCATAGTGTATAAAGTAGGTAAAGTAAAGGCAACATGTTTCTAGTTCTATTACTCTTATCTTTCCTCTATATAAAAGAAAAGAGAGATATTTAGATGTTTATGCACAGAGGTTCGCGCACAAGCATTATGTAACATAGATACGTGGTCCTGCTTGTGCGCGATCGCTTGTATCTAGGCTGTAACGCTGCTGCTGCGTACAGACAGTTATAGCTATTACATATTTTTAAAATTTTTTCGGCTTAGCTAGAGACTACTTTAAAAAAAATAAGAGCTAAAATAGCTAGGTCTTAAAAGAGCTATAAGTAAAAAACTAAAGAAAGATAATAATAAAAATCTTATATTATGTATTAAAGTAGACTATAATAAAATAGCCTTATTAAACACTAAGAGTAAAAAAAAAAAAAAAGAGAACTTTAATAAAAACACTTATCTCTAGAATAGGCTAGAATAACATGCTATAGCTAATACAGAAAAAAAGACCCTAACAACAGACTAAAAAAAGGCAGAAGTGTTCTAAAGGTACTATAACAGCCTATTAGTAGGCTACTTTAGTGTAAAAAAGACACTTAAAAAGATTATACATTAATATAATTAAAAAGGGCTTAAAAAGAACATAGAGGTGTACTATAATAACTGCCTAGAGTGCAGACAATTAGTAGCTCTACAACACTGTCTATATAGGCTCTTTTACTCTTTGCTACTGCTAATAGACTCTAGCAGGATGTTATAATAGATTTTATAACGTAGCTGCCCTCTTGTAAATACTTAGAGTTAGTATATAATGTAATTCTTATAATAGTAGACTATCTTACTAAGATAGCCTACTATGTGCTAGCTAGAGCTAATTAGAAGGCTTTAGACCTAGTAAAAGTTTAGTTAAAAAAGTTATTTACTTTTATAAAGTTTTAAAAAACATTATTTTTTATTAAGAGCTAATAATAAACTTAAAGTACTAAGATAGTTTTTATTACTATTTTAGCACATAAAAGATTTTCTTATTAGCCTACTATTCTAAGACTAATAAGTAGACTAAAAGATAAAACTAAACTCTAAAATAGTACTTTAGATGTTACTATTACCTAGAATAAGATAATTAGGTAATATAGTTGCTAATAGTAAAGTTTATATATAATAATAGTATATATATAACTATAAAAGTTACCTTTTTCTAAGCATACTACAAAGCAAACCTAAAAGGGCTAGATTAGCCTAGAGAACCTCTAGGTTAAGAGGAATTATACATAGTAAATAAAGTTACTGTAAAAGCACTTACTCTACAGTTAAAATACTGCTAGAAAATTATTACTATAAATATATATTAAAAGAAGTATATAGATAAATAACAAAAGCATATATAGCTATAAGTAAAAGATAAAGTATTAGTCTTTAATAAACATATAAAATTAATAAGGCTAAAAAAAAAGTTAAACTAGAAGTTTTTAAAACTACAAAAAGTTATAGGCTAAATTAGTGTAAAGGTGTATAAAGTAGACTTACCTAATTTCAAAGAAGTTTATCTAGTATTCTATGTCTTACTTTTAAAGCTATATACCTAGCAAGAGCGTTTTAAGTTATAATTAAAACTAATTATAAACACTCTACACACTATAAAAAATAATATGTACTATATAAAAAAAATACCTAACTAAAGATAGAATTTAGTTAGAGTATAAAAATATTTTATAAATTAAAAAAGTTATTTATCTTAAAAAAACTTATAAAAACTTAAACCTAACATTAGCTTAAATGCATTAAAAGTATTTTAAAAAAGTAGAGAAATATATAGTAAAAGATTAAATTATGCTAGTTTAGGTTAAACTTTTTTTTTAAAAAAAAGTAACTTAATAGATTAAGTATAGCTACTTTTACTTTATTTTTTCTTTTCTTAAGGTTTTTTTAATAAGAGGTGTTTAATAGCGCTATAAAAATAAAAAGATAACATAGCTTATTTAAACCTAAGATTTTTTATTTAGACTAAGTAAGGCTATTCTAGCATAAAATAGCTTACTAGAGTTAAGACAAAAGTTATTTTAACTTAGAAAAATTTATTATGTAAAAGAAATAAACATTTTAGCCTAGAATAACTTATACTAGCAAGAAAAAGGCAGAGTTTAAGTCTAGTAAAACATTGTAGAATTTTTAAAATAAAAAAGCTATAAAGTAAGTAAGCTAAAAGTAGATTAATCTATTACTACTAAAATAGTTACACTTTAAGTCTAAGGGATACAATATAAAATTATTTAACTTTATTAAAAAAAGAAGAAAAAAGCTTAAGCTAAAAAACCTAAAACTACACTATACTATACATTCTTAACTATTTTTACTATAGAAAACGCTAGATTACACTAGATTGTGCTATTAGGGCCCTAGATTAGACATTAAGATCCTTTATAGGTAAATTTACAATAGTAAAACAACTATTAAGATATTTTTTATTATACCTAGTTAGCTACTTTTTTAGCTAAAGTTTAATCTTAACTAGCTTTATTTTTAATATTATTAGCCTTATTATACTTTTTAAAGATGTAGTAGATTATATTAGCAGCTTTAGTAGCATTAACATAATAATATTACTTAGCTTTAGTAACATAGACACCTTTAACACTATATTTCTTCTATTATACTAGTTAGAGCTAGAATAGTTAAGAATAGTGTATACTTACTTTTTTAAATAGAGTTATTATAGCTTTATTTTTATTAAAGTTTTTTTTAAGCGCTTTACACTTTTTTTTTCTTAGTAATATTAGCTTTAGAGTAGGCGCGCTTCTTAAAAATAACTTTAGTCTTAGTAATTTTACCTATAACGCTACTATGCGCGTATAGATAGTTATTATATAGGATTTTATTTTTACTATAAACTATTAAAAGCTAGAATAAAGCTAATTAAGCTAGATTATGCTGTAACGTACTTCATGGGCGAGTTGCTCACACACCCGAGTCGCTCACTTTTGCCAAGACCCCACCCTAACAAACTCTATTATGGCCCATAACAACCCGCTCTGGCACTATATAGTACAGTACAGCCTAGAATATTATTTAGATACTACTTCTGCTTCTTGCTTACACATTTACGCGTTATGCCTAGTCTAATTACACTGTCTGTAGCGCCTTTAAGATAGCTTACCTACTTTAGCTTGCACCTGCTTCTTTGCCTTTTTCCTGTTACTGCGCGCCCTAAACTCCTTTAGAGCTGTTAAGTATAGGCCTTCTTAAATTATTAAGGTCTTTTCTGCCTTAATCTACTTTTTTTTATGTAATTTATGTTATGTAGCAGCTTTATTAGCTGCTTAAAGCTTAGTAATTTCTTATTATGCTAATACTAGCTTATGTGTAATTATTACTACCCCCTTTAAAACTTTCTTAAACGCCTTAACTATAGAAGTTAGTAAACTATTTATATACTTCTAAATTCTTATCTTTATAAGCATTAATTATAACCTAAGTTTTAGAGTATTACTTAGGGTTTACAACTACTAGGGCTTATTATATATAGGTAGTAGTAGTAATAGAGTGTGTAACTTTACATTAAGGCCTATTATAACTTATTATAGGTTAAAAAGAACTAATCTAGCGCCTTAAAACCCTTCTTAGATATTACTAAAAGTAATTACAGCATAATAGGCTACTTTAAAGCATAGTAAGAACTTTATTTTTATAATATAAGTAATCTAGTTGCGCATAAGGTTTTTAGCTTAGCGCTTATACACTTTCTTTAAAGAAGTAAAACAACCTACATTAAGTAGCTATAAAAAGTGCAATAAATAAAAAAGTATATAAATAGTAATAATCTTATTATCTTTATAGTATTACTAAAAATAAAGTAAGTTATAGCTTTTATAGCTGTTAATAACTAGCAGACAGTAGCTGCTAACAGTACACTTCTTTATATGCGCGTTAAAGTGCTTTAACTAGTCTAAACTAAGCTAATTAGTAGTCTAGCTGTGCTTAAAGATTATAATAACTTAATTCTAAAGTAGATTTTTCTTTTTATACTAGTTTAAAAAGTAGTTGCTACCCTAGAAAATAATAAAAGGCAGAATAGCCTACTTTTTAGCATTAATGCCCTAGATAGCTGTTGTCTACTCCTAGTTGCCTAGCTAGACTGCTTTTAGCTGTTCTTATCTCTCTAAACTTATAATAACTGCTCTAGTAGATATCTAGCCTATTATAAACTCTGTCTTATTAAAGTTGTACATGTTATTATCTTAGATGCTATACTTAGCTTTAATATTCTTTATAAGGTTAAACTAGCCTTAAATTACTATAGGATTTTTATAAAAGACTTTTTTATAGTTATACTTACACTTAAACTTTACTTTAAGCTCTAAGTAACACTTAATAAATATATTAAGCTAGTTTATGCTAATATAGCCTATATTACGCTTAGTGTGTAAAGAATTAGCTATATTAGCTACAGCTGCTAGCTAGGGGGGAAATCCTTACACATCTAGCTTAAGTATGTGCTAAATAATTACTTACTTCTTATTATTATCTAGCTTTTATAAGTTAGCTGTATAATTAGCTTAAAAAGGTTATCTAGTGTGTTAGTTGCTTATTATTTTTTAAAAGACCTTATAGATAGCTGCAGCGTGTTGCTTAAAAAGTGTTGCGTTTTATTTAAAAGCCTAAAGCGTAAGCTGCATCTAATGTTCTTTTAACACATTTAAGTAGTGTTGTTAAGAATGCATTAGTGTAGAAAAGGTAGTGTAGTAGGGTCTTAGCAAAAGTAAGCAACTTAGGTGTGTAAGCAACTCGCCTATAAAGTACGTTAATAGAAAGACTTACACTTAAAAAAACTAAATAATAGTGTTTACTTATAATATAACTATTATATTAGCCTACACTAACTAAGTAAAGTTAAGTAAATTAATTAAAGCTAAAACATTAAGTATTATGTTTTTAAAAGCCTATTATTTAAGTTTAAAAAAGATAAAGAGCTATCTAGAGTTAGCCTAGACAGACTATGTGTAAATATACTAAAAGAAGCTAAAATACACACCTTAAAGCACTTTTTACTAAATTTAAAGTAATAAGCATACTTAGTGCACTTAATTCTTTTTTTTATGCTATAACATAACTTATTATTTATAAGTATAGAATAGCTACTACTTTTATCTATAATGCTTTTACAGGACATTTTATTAATATATTAAACATAAAAGTTGTTAGAGCATAGGTTTATATTAGTAAAAGCTAATTAATCTTTTTTAAAAAACACTATAGCTAAATTATAATAAAATGGGCTATAAAGGTTTATTTTAAAGTTATTTAGTAAAGTTAATCATAAAAAAAGAAGCTAAAAGTAGATTAGATAATAAGTAGGTATAAGTAAAGTAAAATAAAACTATTAAAGCTTATTAGCACCCCTTTACACTAAATTATACTAAAGTAGCTTAAAATATACTTACTTTAAAAAGTTTAGAATTTTCTAAATTTTAACCTATAAAGAGGGTAAAAGTGTGAAGAAGATAGACTTCTAGCACAGTTAGACTCTATATATACTGTCCTAACTGCTACTCTATTAGTATAAAATATACTACTATTTTACTTTTACTTTTACTTTATACTTTTACTTTACTTTTACTTAATAACTCTACGTTATTTTTAAATAAACTTATATAAAATTAACTAAAATAGGCAGAAGTAAGCCTTTAAAGCATTATATAACACTATATTATGCTACTTAGGGCTATTATTATCTGTTCTATCCTCTAAGTTATAGGACTACTATAAGGGGGGATAATGTAAGGCTAGATGTTCTAGAACAGGCTAGTATAGTGTTACAATCCTTACTCCGGCGAAATGGTGTTTTCGGGAGTACGTCGGCCTATAATGGTATTTAGCGGAGGTGGGAGAACTTAGCTAGATCAAGTGTACAGTTCGTCAAGCAGAGTGAGGGACTGGGGGGAGTTAGGGTAGGCAGGCTTGTGGTTTGACCTAGCGGCTGTATAGGGAGCTAGGAAACCTAATCTGTAGGGATAGGAATAGAGGTATATATAGTGCAAGATATACAAATTAGCAGTGTCTTTATTATGAAGGTTTTAATGCTTTTTAGTTTATTAAATAAGTAAAAGTAGATAATAAACTAAACAGTAATTACAACTTTCTAACTATAGTTGTAATTAAAACTATATACATAAGGTTTACATGCTCTGCATGCTTGCATGCTTATTCTTATACAGCCTGCATAGCCTGCAAGCCTGCAAGCCTGTACATCCTATTAGATAATGCATTCTGCAAGGCTTTTGTCTAAAAGCTAAAGCTATTCCTTATCTGTCCTGTTATGTAATTTGCTTAGCGTAGAGGTAAGCGTTTTCTATCTAACATCGCCTAGGCTATAGGGAACAGCTAGTTAGGTTATTCTAGTCTAACTATTAGCTATAACACGCAGGCTTCTCTTCTAGTTAGCGTTCTTACTGTTATGTTTTTCTTATTATAAGTGTTAGGTTTTCTTTTTAGCTAGTGTGTTCCCTTTTTTAAAGGCTAGTCCTATGTTAATTCTTTTTAACTATGCCTTACTAGGCCTCTTATTCTTCTGCTATTATTTATTGCCTTTGTACTATTACTTGCCTTAATCCTCTTTGTTGTATAAAGATGCGTCTCTATAGTGCTTATTATTTAAGTAGGTCCTCTTATGTAATGTCCTTATTATTAAATAAGTGCGTAGAGTGTGTGCAAAAGGGTAGTTATTACAACGCCTTTATGTTAGACACAGCCTAGGATTGTTTAGAACGCAAGCGCAAAAAGTTGTTAGTAGAAGCAGAGATAGTTTAAAAAGATAGGATGTGTAAAAAGAAAAGGTTGCTAAAGTGTCTTTAGCTAATTATTTCTTATAAGAAGAAAATTTAGAAATAGTTAAAAGTGTTAAAGGATTAAAAAGTAAAGTATCCAAAAGAAGACCTCTCTTTACTAGATAAGCTTAAAACGCTTAAGGCAAAAGTAGCTAGTCTTCCTTCTTCTTAACCTATGTTAAAGGGTTGCAGACTTCCTACATTGTAGCTAACTAATGCTGCTGCAGTTTTAACTAATAATAGTGTTTTTTAGTCTAGAGAGCTTTCTCTAGGATAGTTTTATCTAAAGGAGACTTTAAATACCTGTAAAGGGCCTAAGAGGCGTTTAATAGGTTCTTAATAAGCTTTTATATGTTTTTGCTAGTAAGCTATTCTTTTTATTTTACTAGGTATTTATTTTCTTTATAGTCTAAAATTTTTTTTACTTTATATTCTTTTTTTTCTTTTTTTTATCTAGTAGTTGTAAGTAGAATGCTTTTAAGTGTAAGTTTAAGCTTAGAAACATAAAACTAAGAATGTATTTATATTTCTTTTAGTAGTTTAAGTTTATAGATGTTAGGTTATATCTATATAACCTTATATAGTTTTCTATATTTTTTAGCTAACTTTTTAGAGAGTCTTAGAGTGTTAAGGTTTTTTATGTCTAAATATATATAGTTATTAGAGTGTATTTCTAGTGCTAGTTTCTTTTTTAAGTTTACTGCCTTTTCTATAGCTTCTTAGGCTAACTGCGCTTCTCTAGTAAGTTTCTAGTGCAGTTCTAGAAGTTTAGTTGTGCAGTCTATAGCTTCTAAGAGGTCTGTTAGCTGTGCGCTATAAAGCTTATATCTTAGAAGGTATCTAAAATTAGCCTTATAAGGGGTTTCTTTAGTAGTAGCTAATTCTATAGGATTAATAGTAAACTGCGCTATTAGTAACTATTTTGCCTAATCTATTTATTTATAAGATACATACTTGCGTAGGTATTTTTCTACTTCTATATTTGCTCTTTTTGTTTGCCTGTCTATCTGCAGATAGTAAGCAGTAAAGAGCTTATAGTTAATTTTAAGGTGTTTAACTGTAGCTGTTTAGAAGTTACTAGTAAACAGTTTATTACAGTCTAATATAATAATCTTAGGGTAGCTATAAATAGCTAAAATGTTTTTCTTTAGTTTAAACATAAATTCTTTAGCTATAATTATTTTCTTTAATAGCTATAAGTAAATAAACTTAGTAGTTTTGTCTATAACTTATGTAATTATGTTGCAAAGCCTTTTAGTGCTAGGTTCTTGTAATAGTAGTAGTCTAGTAATAAAGTCTATTATTATTATAGTCTATAGTTAGCTTAGTGCTATAATTAGTTAAAGCAAGCTATAGGGTTTATAGCGCTAAGGATTATTTTTATTATAGATGTTACATTTCTATAAGACTTTAGTACATAGGTGTTTTAGTTAGGGTACTTTTTAGAGTATAGCATTTTTAATTTTTTTTTTGTAGTAACCTAATTCTAGGATGTCTAAACATAGAGGCTTTATAGTATTTTTTTATTAAGTTTTTCTATTCTTATTTAACTATTATAAGGGAGTATAGAAGTTCTTCTTAATTTAGTCCTTTATAAATTATTCTCTTAAGAGTTTTCTTAAAGATTATAAATTTTTTAAAGTTTTCTTTATTTTTTTTAAAATAATTAGCGCGTCTGCTTAGGGCATTAGCCTACTAATTGCTACTCTCTGCTATATGTTTAATAATAAAATTAAATTAAGCAAGTTCTATAGCTTATTACACATGCATTAGTAAGAGCTTCTTTATAGTAAGAAAGGTAACTAAGTTTACATAGTTAGTAAAGATTATAAATTATTAGCTAAGGCCTTAAAGCTTAACCTTTTAGTTTCTACATACATTAACTATTGCTTTTAGTTCTTTATTAGAAATAGTATATTTTTGTTCTGCTAGCGTAAACTTTGCTAAGTAGTAGGCTACTAAGTGCTATTAACTATTCTTCTGTTTTTAAGAGAGCGTTGCTTCCTTAGCTCTTAAAGAAGCATTAGTGTGCACTTTTGTTTCTAGCATAAAATTATACATTCTAAGGATAAAGTAGTTTATTATTATTTTCTTTAGTTCTTAAAAGGCTTCTTTTATCTCTAGTGTTTATTAGAATTTTTAAGTTGCTTTTTCCTTTAAGGTGGCATCTATAAAAGGGAGTGCAATTTTTAAGTAGTTCTTAATTATTCTTTGTATATATCCTGTAAGGCCTAGAAATCCTTTAATTTCTATTACTATAGTTAGTGTTAGCTATTCTAGCACCTTACTTACTTTAGCAGGGTCTATTTTTATTTCTTTTTTATTAATAATAAACCTTAGGTATTTTGTTTTTTATATGTTAAACTTACATTTTTCTAGTTGTAGGTAAAGTCTATATTATTAGAGTTAGTTAAGTATAAGTTTTACTTTAAATACATAGTCTACCTAGTTTTTTTTAGTGTATATTAGAACATTATTTAAGTACATAAGTACAAATATATCTAGGTAGGGATTAAGTGCAGTGTTAATAACCTGTTAAAAGGTTGCTAAGGCGTTAGTTAGTCTAAATAGCATAATAAAAAGCTTATATAGTCTTTTTAAGGTCTAAAAGGCTATTATCTACTTATATCTTTTCTTAATCCTTATTTTATTAAATCTGTCTTAGACATTAAACTTAGTAAAGTGCTTAGTTTCTTTAAGTTAGTTTATAATATCCTAAATAATTAGTAGGGGATATTAGTCTTTTATAGTGTTGTTGTCTAAGGTTTAGTAGTCTTAACATACTTTTACCTTGCTATTCTTTTTCTTTGAAAAAACTACTGCTAATGCTACTAGGCTGTTACTTTCTCTAATGTGTCCTTAAGCTAACATTTTGTCTACGTACTCCTACAGGGCGTCTTTTTAGGCTTTTATTAAGGGCCTTAGCTTGTGAGTTTTTAGTTGCAGATTTAGTTTAAGATTAATAGCGTAATCCTAGGGCTAGTGTAGTAGCAGTTCTTCTAGATTCTCTAGAGTTTTAAACATGTCTTTATAATCCTAATACTCTTCTAGTAGTTTAGTTGCTTTATAGGCTATCTAGTAGATCTTAACCTAATTAAGGTCTCTTTTCTTTTTAAATTCTTTAAAGAAGTTCTTTTCTAGTTCTTTTTTTATTAGGCAGATAGCCTAGGCTTTTAGTTCTTAATAAAGGAACTTCTTTAGTTTTTCTTTTTTTAGAAAATAGCTATTTCCTTCCTTTACTTATTAATAGATTGCACAAGATTCTTTGTAGCATGCTAACTATGCTACCTTTGCGTAGTCTTAGTTAGTTACTAGAGACATAGTTTACTAATTAATTATTAGGTTGTGTTTATATAGCTAGTTATAGCCTAATATTGCTTAGTACTTGCCTCTTAGAGGCAGTATGTTAAAAAATATCTAGTTATTAGTCCTTTCTACTTTAGTAATAAGCTTGTTAGTTTTAAGTTAAACTTGCCCTACTCTGTATTCTATTAATAAGGCGTTAGCTAAGAATACCCTAAAAAGGTTTTTCTTTTTTTAGAAGAGTATGTTGTTCTAGTCTACCTACCTAGAGTTAATTACTGTAAACGTGCATCTACTGTCTATTAGGGCAAGTTCTACCTATTTTTAGCCTAAGTGTTAAAGGGTAAGTTTAGTTATTAGGCTTTAGCCTAGTTCTTATTTAACTATAATAAGGATGTAGAGTTTATAAGGTGTTTTCTTATAGTCTATCTTATTATCTTCTTTAACAGCATTAGCTGCGTCCTAGTATTCTTTAATTTAGTCTAGTTGTACCTTATACTCTTAGTGTTCTTATATTATGCATTCTAGTATAGTGCACTAAGCGTCTTCTATCTTATAGTAGTATAGCATTTAGTTATTCTGCTAGTGTGCTCTTTATTAGAAGTAATAAAACGTACATGCTAGTTTATTATTGCATTCTGTCTATAGTTCTTGTTTATGGCCTATGCTGTTTTAGCAATAGAGGCACTGTAGCATTTTGCAGGTTAATGCTATGCTAGATAGCGTGTTATTTTTAGGTGCGCTTTCTTGTATCCTGTGTGGCCACTAGCCGGCTCTATGCTTAGTTAGCTAGTGTTTAATACAGTACTTGTTACTACACAGGTACTAGGTATAGAGGCACTCTTTAAGGTTGTTTTACGCTAGTATTAGCTAGACCTGTGTCTACCTTAGGTACTCCTTAGTTTTTATTATTTACAACAAGTAACTTTAGTATGTGCAATAGAACTTATTATGTTACTTACTTCTGTAGGGAATATAGTATCTTTTATTTTATTAGGTCTCTAGGTCTTTGCAGGTAACAGCTAGTGTAGGGAGAGGTGTATTAGTTTGTTCTTTACATAGATTAGGTGTTAATAGTAGTGTACACTGCTAGTTAGAGCCTTTTTTATTATTAAAAATTTTTTAGAACATTTTCTATTACTTCTTAGTGTTTATAACTGCATATTATGTTTTAGTAATTTTCTTTAGTATACTATAAGTTTTAACATTATTATTAATATGTACTTTGTACATTAACTTTTTACAGCTTTATATGTTATGTGTATTACTACATTTCTAGTAGTTGCTGTAGGTAAATTAGTATTTTAGTTCTTAAGTAGAGATTTTTATTATTAGTTGTTTTAAAAAAAACTTTTCTTTTCTTTTTTTAACATTTACAATATATGTTGCAGCTTAGGTGTAGCCTTGCTATTCTTTATAAGTAGCAGCCTATTCTAGTGCCCTAAAGACTTTATTGTTATCTCTTACTTTAACTTCCTAGTATTTTATAGAGCATTCTTTAGATTTGTAGTTGTCTCTATATTACTAGTAGAGATGTTTGTCTAGTCTATCTAGGATCTCTTGTTCTGTTAGACCCTGTTCTATATGCATTGCTTTTATAGTTAGTTCTTTTTCTTTATTCTTCTAGTTACTAGAGTCTAGGCACTTACATTAGTAGTGTTCTACTTTTTTATAGTTAAGGCACACTCTTTTTTTAAGCTACTTTTATTATTCTGTAGTTAATAGCAGCTTCTTGCTCTTACAGTACTTACTTTTTTTTTTAGGTAAGCTCTATGTATGTTTAGTATAACTAAGGTCTATAAGTTTGCTGTTAAACTTTTAGCTTTTTTTCTTTTTCTAAAACACCTTAGGTTTCTAGAATGTTATGCTAAGGTGTTTTTCTTTAAAACATTCTTAATATCTTTTATTATATGTTATTACCTTTTTAATGTATTCCTTAAATGCATCTAGCTTACTGCTGTGCATAAATTTATTCTTAACTTTATTAAATAGTCTTTTATAAAACATTCTTCTAATTACTAACTAGTCTGTTTATTTACTAATAGCTAGTTGTTTGCGGAAGTAGGCTGCGTATAATTAGACTGTACCTTTTTTTTGTTATAAAGTGTTTATTCTATTAACTACCTTTTCCTTCTAATTTAGTTATCTGTAGATAGTAGTAAAAGCTTACTTAAAAAAGTTAAGGTCTTTAAAGATTATTTATGTTTTAATAAAAGGTACTTTTTTTATAGTTTTATGCTTTATCTAGTTATTAGCATGTAGTTAAAACTATATAGCTAAGGATTCTTTAAGATGTAGTCCTATCTAGGAAATTATTTCCTTATTAGTTTAAAAGGCGCCCTTGTTATACTACATGTATAAGTAGCATTAAGTAAAGAATAGTTTAAGATCCTTTACTATTCTATTAAAAGGTTTTAGTAGGGCCAGGTGTAAAAACTTCTTTAACTTAATACTTATTTTTTCTTTTACTATATTTTAGAGTTTAGCTACCTTTATGTAAAGTGTGTGTAGCTGTTGTGTTTAGAGTAGCTAGGCATATTATTAGAGTTAATTCTTTAGCATTTTAATCTTATGTTAAAGATGTTGTATTTATTAGTTTTGTTTTTTTTTATTTCTAGACAGGACTTTGCTAGTGCTAGCAGCACTAGCTCCTGTTATACTAGTATTAAAGGAGGAGATGTAAGGGGCTATACTTTACAGGTAGCAGTAATTACTGTTATAATCTTTACTCTAGCAAAATAGTGTTTTTAGGAGTACGTTAGCCTATAATAGTATTTAGCAAAGGTGGGAGAACTTAGCTAGATTAAGTGTACAGTTTGCTAAGCAGAGTAAGGGACTAGGAGGAGTTAGAGTAGGCAGGCTTGTAGTTTAACCTAGCAGCTGTATAGGGAGCTAGTAAACCTAATCTATAGGGATAGGAATAGAGGTATATATAGTGCAAGATATACAAATTAGTAGTGTTCTTATTTTAAAGGTTTTAATGCTTCTTAGTTTATTAAATAAGTAAGAGTAGATAATAAACTAACTAGTAATTATAACCTTCTAACTATAGTTGTGATTAAAACTATATACATAAGGTTTGCATGCTCTGCATGCTTGCATGCTCATTCTTATACAGCCTGCATAGCCTGCAAGCCTGCAAGCCTGTACATCCTATTGGATGATGCATTCCGCGAGGCTTTTGTCTAAAAGCTGAAGCCATTCCTCATCCGTCCTGTCACGTGATTCGCTTGGCGCGGAGGTAAGCGTTTTCCATCTGACGTCGCCTGGGCTGTGGGGAACAGCCAGTTGGGTCATTACGGTCTGACTGTTGGCTGTAACATATAGCCTCACCTAACCTGTTTAGAGGTTATATAACCTGTGCTTTATATATAAGCATAAATCCTAACAAGTAAGGCTTAGCAGCAATTTGTCTTTCTTATAATACACTCCTATCTTTCTCTAAAAGCGTGCTCTTAGTGCTATCTATGCTACTTACCATCCTATCTTTACACTTAACCTAAGCACTATTTAACTTATAAAAGAGCTTTTTTTACTCTCTTTTTAAGTAATCTTAGGCTGCGTCTAAAATAAAAGTGTTACACTTACTTCTCTTTTAAACACACTTTATACACTAATTTAATAATAAAGTTAAGATGTAAGAAGTGCTACTTAAGTAACATAGACTATATAGCTGCATCTTTGTACAGTAAAGAGGATGAAAACAGGCAACAGTGCGCAATTAGCGCGCTTATATTACCTGCCTTAAATTAATAATAAATTTTTATTATCTTAGCTAGTTCTTACGCTTTCTACTGCTCTTGTAGCTAGGCGTAGGCTTCTGCTAAAGCCTAATTTACAAGGGTGGACTGTGCGTTGCTTAGTTCTGCACTAGCCCTTCTAACCTCTTCTAGGCCCTAAACGCCTTCTAGATAGCTTAACAAGCCTAATTTATAAAAAAAAATTTATTATCTTTTTTACTTATCTCTTACTTTATTTCTCTTTATGTTAGTATTAATTCTAGTTAAGTATTACTAAAAGCAGTAGTCTTAGTTAGCTTTTTAAGTAGTCTTTAAGCGCTAGTTGCATCTAATTCTTCTCTAGCGTTTTACTTTAACACTATTATGTAAAAATGTTGCCCTTAAGCAGTATGCTAGCTTGTAGAGCAATTTAAATGTAAAGATAGGATAGTAGGTAGCATAGATAGCACTAAGAGCAAGCTTTTAGAGAAAGATAGAAGTGTATTGTAAGAGAGACAAATTGCTGCTAAGCCTTGCTTGTTAGGATTCATGCTTATATACAAAGCACAGGTCATGTGACCTCTAAACAGGTTAGAGGAGGCTATACTAGCCTGTTCTAAGACATTCGGCCTTACACTACCTAGTTATTACAGATAGTGTTTATCTTTATTTTATTAGAATTAGCTATTAGAGTTACTAGTGTTAGAGGTTTTTTACTAGTAAATCTAGTTTACGTAAATTAAAGCGATTAAAAATATTAGCATCTAGGATAATCCTATAGTATATAGCTAGATTGTTATTAGAAGTTAGTAGTTACTTTACTAGACTTAGCTTTTTTAGTTTCCTTACTATTAAGATTACTAAGGCTTAGGCAGAGAGCGTTAAGTCTGTTTACTATCTAATGTTAGTTGTATTTTATTATCTGCTAGCATTAGACTAGTTATATATACTTACTCTTTCTTATTATTAACACAGAGTTTTTTGTTAAAGTTTTATAGTAAAGGAAAGAAGTAAGAGAGGCAATTAGTAGACGTATATTAGATGCTAGCCTGTGCGCTAAGCGAGACGCCTGATTATATCATCTAAGCTTCCGAAAAGGAAGGCTAATGCCTGCTCGTCCTTTGTACAAGGCCTATAGGTGTCAATGGAATTCCCAGGTCATTAAGTCCCCACGCACTCCCATATGCCTCTGAGTGGATTCCTACCGCATTCGGACCCATTGTCTTGCCTGCGCCGTTACAAGGAGTATGTAAGGACGGAGCTCTGTACCACTGCGCCAATACAACTAAAAAGGTGTGAATAATCAACCAACAGTTAATTATTGCGTACAGAATAGTATATATACCCGTCGCACGTAAGCGCCATCTCGGCCTTACATTAATGTAAAGATGGGATAGTAGGTAGCACGGATAGCACTGAGAGCAAGCTTTCGGAGAAAGATAGGAGTGTATTGTAAGAGAGACGAATCGCTGCCAAGCCTCACTCGTCAGGATTCACGCTTATATACGAAGCACAGATCATGTGACCTCCAAACAGGTCAGGGGAGGCCATACTAGCCCGTTCTAGGACATCCGGCCTTACAGAGTATGGCTTAAGTTAGCTAATAGAGATGCAGTATGGCGTTAGGCGTTTATCTAAGCAATAGCACAAGAGTTCCCTAACAGCAAGTACGCAAACTAGCTAAAGTGCTAGACTCTCTTTCCACACGTATTGCCTATAATAGAGCAGAAAGAGCTGAGCAGTAGAGAGACAGATGCAAAGGCTTCTTTATTAACAAATAGTAGCTAGTACGCATAGCAACAAGGCTCTTTAGTTAAGCTAAGGGCATAGTCTTAGAAGCTCTAAGGATTTAAAAGCAGATCTTAGGCAGCAATAAGTCTAGCACACTTCTTAGCTTAGGACTTCTTAGCTCTATTTTAGCGGATTTGGGCAGGTACTTGGAAGCGGAATCAATGCACAGGCAGACGCTGGCGACCAGTGAAAAGGTGCTTGGTGTCGACTATCTGGACAGCCAAGGTAAGTACTTGGAGGCGGAATCGATGCACAGGCAGACGTTGGCGACGCGTGAGAGGGTGCTTAGTGTTGACCATCCTTCCACGCTGGCGACCATAAACAACTTGGCAGGAGTGCTGGACAGCCAAGGCAAGTACTTGGAGGCGGAATCGATGCACAGGCAGACGCTGGCGACCAGTGAGAAGGTGCTTGGTGTTGACTATCCGGACACGCTGACGAGCGTGTACTGCCTCGCTCATCTTCTTGCAAGTCGCCATCGCTATGATGAATCTACTGCGCTTTACAAAAGAGCATGCGCTGGCTACAATACCACTCTCGGGGAGGACCATCCAACTACCCATGCATGTCACGAGCACTATGCGCAGGTGCTTGTGGCTCAACCACAAGACTCGCCTAAAATTACTCCAGACATTACACCTAATAGCGCAAGCAGACAAAGCGCGAATAGATCATAACTGCTACGTAGATTCGCCAAGCTTAGCCTCAGACGTTCCAAGGGAAATACATTATGACAGAAGTAATTATACAATAACTTACTTATATACTGCGTTTTATAGCTATATCTTGTTATAGAAAAAGAAGTTGTCTCTTATCCTACTAGGTAGGGCGACAAGCGAGGTCCTGTGCGAGTCATGTTTAAAGTAAGCGTCCAGCGCATTTACGGCGGAAAATCATGTTAGCAGAGATAAATAACAGTTAAGCTGTTTTAGGCTGGAGGATTAGATCCTCACTGACGAGCGACCCTAAGCTGGCCGAGTTCAAATTAGCACAGAGACACCATTGCTTCTCAGATGCTATCGTAAGGCTCGGGATTTGGTCATCAGGCAATAAGCTTCAACTTGACGGGTGATTAGTAGGATGCATGCAGTTTCGGCGCATCGACAGCGGTTTAAAGTGAAGCTATTGCAGGAAGCTTACAGTAAATCACGGCATTACATAGTAACCAGAGGCTATTTTAGGGAGATTTTCATTAAATGTTGCATTTTAGTGTCTAAAGTTACGATCCCGAGAATATCTGTCTCCCTATTTCGTTGTCGAGATTATTATGTCAAGATGAAAAGGTGGCGTTCCGTCACGGCGTGCGTCCCGCCACAGGGATGGACGTTAACTAATTAGGAAAGGGTCCTTTGTTTCGTCGCTTTTTCTCTCGCTATTATTCCATGTGGTCTGGACTGCCTGCGCTGTATCTGTCTTGAGTCGTTCGAGGCCTTCATGGCTAACTTCAATCGGATCCTTTTGAGATAGCCCTTTCGCTCCATTTACCTGCCCTGCAAGTTGAAGCAGAAGAAATCTTCAATATCGTATGATTTGTGCTTTGCGTCCTGGAGGGCTTTGGGAATCATTTCCCTCGGCTGACTCAATTCACCAAAGACTTTGCCTTTGAATCCATCCCTTCGTTTTGCATGAGGACGGCTTTTAATGAATTCCCTAATAGGAATGTTTGGTTTCCAATTAATTGGCATGGTGATTTACAGCTAGCGACAGATGAGAGAGTTAGGAGTTTATAATATACGATGCTAGGATGCCATTACGTGAGAGCTATTATTAGTATGGCAACCCAATGTGAGGAGCCTTTTTGGGCTCTACATTCTCCGCCCAAATTGTGGAATTCTGGGCGGTCAAAACTAGCTGCACACCGGTACACGTGGATCTGCTAAGTTGGTTACATGTGGCGGTGGGTGTGTTGAACAACTCACGCGCAGTCAGCCACATGTGGCGGAATCACGCTGTGAAAGTCCATGCATCCTAAATCAACTATAAAACACGATAAAATACGTCGTGCGTTTCCGTTAGGGGCGATTCCCTGTGGAAATCGATGTTGTCCCGCTCATTTTCTTGCCTGTAAGAACTGAGGCGGCTCAATGATGCTGCAGTTGGCCATGAGGGCGGCGAAAACCCTTGGATCGTTGAAAGAACAAATGGGTCAAGTTCCCGGCTTAACTGGTTTCCTCGGGGATACGCATTGAGTACATATGTGAAAAGAGCTGGGAATCTTCGTTCAGCAATTTGCGGTCATTTCTAGACGTGTCAGCCGAACTATATATAGAGTTCTTGAGATCTTACATTCGAGCTTCTAGCGTGGAGCTGCAAGTTAAGAAGATACCGAGACCAAAAAATGATGCTAGAATAGACAACCTTTTGCAGATGCCCTTGCGTCTTCGAAAGCTCTGTCGCCGCTGTTCACTAGTTCGTTTGTCGCCGCTCTCCTTATACGCTCTATCCCCCTCCCTCATCCCTCTCAGCAACACATTTCCTCCCTTGCACCGACGTGTTATGATGCGTCCTCAACACATCCAACCTCGCAAACCTCTCCCCACACCCCCACCTCCTCCCATCCGGCAAGATCCCTCCACACGTCACCGCGCTATCCGGATTGTGCTTTTTCTCATGCCGCCGCACGTCGCTGGGCCGCAGAAACGTCCGCCCGCAGTGGGCACACGCGTGTCGTTCAGAGCTGGGGCCACCGTGCGTCGCGAGGTGAGACTCCCAGTTGAATTTCTTGCCAAAGTTCTTTCCGCAGTGCTCGCAGGTGTATGACACTTTTGTTCGAGGGCGTTTTGTGGGTGGGGGCTTGGGTGGTCTCGGGTGGCGAGACGAGGAAATCGGGTCCGGGACTGAGGGGATAGTGTCAGGTTGGAGGTCGGGCGGGGGCGCAGGCTCAATGTCAAGTAGAGGCTCGGGTTCTGGCTCGAGGATCCAGGATTCTGGTTCAAGTTCTGGCTCGAGGATCCAGGATTCTGGTTCAAGTTCTGGCTCGGGCTCTGGTATGGGCTCTACGAAAAGAGTTGTATTATTTTCCCGCACGCTCTCCTCGATTTCCTCGTCCGTTGGGAATGTATTTTGGCGCTCCAGTCCCTCTGGGTGAGTTTCTCGCAGATGTTTATCTAATTGAGCTTTTGTCGGGAATCCAATCTTAGAACCTCTGCAGTGCTCGTCGGTGCAGCGATGTGGCCGCTCATGTCGTTCAATGTGTTTCTCACGTTCTTCTGGAGTAGAGAACCCTTCCGTGAAGTACTTGCAGCTGAACCTCGAGCATTTGAACAGATTGATGCCGTATTTGGGTTCCAGATCCTCAGCAAGGCGTTCTTGAGAATAGTTCCTTGCGAAGGATTCGAGCTGGCGGCGAACCGCAGATATTATCCTCGGAAAATCCAGCGCGGATTGTTCTGGTTTAACGTCACCGAAGTGTTTCATTTCTTTGTCCGTCAGGAACACCGCGGTCTCGATGTCCAGATAATTTTGGCACTTGACGAATATCTGGAGCATGTCGCGAGTGCGCTTCGGAACTGCAATGTTGTTAATGGGCGGTTCGTTCCAATGCTGACCGACAAAGAGCTCGAGTGATTCAGCAAGCTCTCTATGAAGCTGGTCTTGCGGAGCTGGGGGCGGTGTCAAGCCGGCTTCCAGGTGTCGAATCCAATACCTGACTGCATACTCCATAAAGCCATACTCTCCATCCAACACAGCTTGCTCCGAGATTGGTAGCCTGAAAGATGGCAGGTTCAGGTAGTCGACGCAGAGCGTTGCCATACGGAGCTCCTGGGCTAGGACATCCAGATGACCACTATTTGCGAGATAGCTGGTGATGGTCAGCATATCATGACTTTTCCGTCTCAATTGTGTTCGCCGCTTACGTTCTCGCGGTCATGTGAACCAGCTCCACGGTCTTGTTGGCACGTACGTCCACCAGCGATTCGCAAAGGTCTTGAAGATGAACTCGGAAATGCCGCCGTGAATATTGGACACTTCTTCTATTGAGATCGATTGATTTCATGGTCTGCACCTCGTGCATCTTCAGCGATCGTTTGGAAGAGACGAGCCATCCTAGGAGCATTAATGCTTCCTCGCGTTGAGCGCGGACTGGCTTTTCCATGATCGTTCGCATTATCCGAGCATACCTAGAATCTGGTCAACCAATGGCACACGCGCACAAGGGTCCTTTCAATTACATCTCATCCAGCTTGTCAAGATCGGTTGGGAAGGATCGCAACTCGTGCTCCAGGCTATCGATCGAACTTTGGCCACGCAGGTTTACCCAAAACAGGCGAGCAAAGAGGAACATACCTTCAGCGCATATAGCGTTAGCGTATTGTCCGATATTGCTTGAGGCAGACGTACCATTTGCCAAAATAGAAACGCGACTGGCTATTTCACTCGCCTGCTCGTTGGAAATGCGTAACTCTTCTACAAGCCCGCGCGACTGCAGTTGACTGAAAACCTCGATATCTGCTTTATTGTTCCCAGCATCCATCGCAATAGTCGCAAGGTCGCGAAAATCCTTTCGAGCACTGTCAATCTGGCTACTGAACAAGCAACGGATTTGGTCGCTTATGTCAGGGGAAAGATTTTCGATGAGCTCGCGAAACCAGCTCACAATATCTCCTCTCTCTTTTCTGTTGTGACACTCGTCCAAGCCGTCGAGCACAATGTACACCGAATTGCAGTTTTTCAGCGCCAATTCAAGGAGGTCCTTGACAGCAGCGAGCGATGTAAGAGGGACACCTCCGCTGTTACAGCATTTACTGTAGAAGTAATCCAGAGCGTGTCGATTCTGCTGAAGGACTTGCATGAGAAGAGATCGCGCCATGGAGAGAAAGGTGTTACGTTCCTTGTCTCTATGCTTGAAGTAGAAGAATACGACCGTACAAGCAGGTTGAATCTGCTTTGCTTCCTCTATAACAAGAGACGCAAGCACCGTTTTTCCTATAGCCAGCTCCAGTTATTGACATGCCAAACCCTCGCTAAACGCGTGAACTTACCAGCGCCAGGCTTGCCATTCAACCATAGTAACTTTGGCAACGAGGTTCGCGAAGACAACGGGTCAAACCATTCCTGAAACGTGCCATCTCTTAACACCCATCGACAGGTGTCCGGGAAGTCTCGACGGATTCGAACTAGGTGGTCCTGTTCGCTTTCCATGTCCACGGGCTTTAGCCATGCGTAGGCTGCTTGGCTTCGAGTCAAATTCTCGCTTTCTGAAGCAGCAGAACCTTCTTCATCTTCAAGACTGGCTGCGTTGTCGAAGGCTTCAAATTGAGCAACAGTAGCGCGTCTTTTGATAAGTTCAAAGCGAGATTGCATGCGATCTATGATACTTTGAAATCTTGCTTTATGTCGCCTCCAGGTCGTTGTAAACAACTCCCCCCAGACTGATTCATATTAGGTTATGAAGGACTTGATCCTAGGCCGAGGTAGATGACTTACGATGCTGCTGGAAATAGATCATAAGCCATGTATTTATTTGAATCATATCGTGATACGTCGTAGAGATCGTCCATGCCAGCTCGGGGTCAATGCTGAACAGCGCTTGAAACATTGACAACGAAGGTAGACTCCTTCCGACTTGGCCATAGATGTCAAGAAGGTCTCTGAAAGCCTCTTCACGATGATCTGTTTCCTATATTATACATTCAGCTACAACCAGGGCGACTCCGGATATGACATACTTCGAGCAGGAATTTGGCAGGGCCCTAGCTTTATGTCAACGTGGAAGCGATCGAACTGGTGCCGACCTACCCAAATAAACCCCATCAGCTCTTTGGAATCAGGAAGCGTCTTGATGGCTTCCATAAAGTGTCCAGAGTTATCGAGAAACGGTTTGATTCTCTTGAGGCCCTTTTGCCGCCTTTCTGCCTTTTGCTTTCCCTGAAGATTGATGGTAGACTGTTTTAGATGGACTAGCCGAGTCGTGGCGAAATTTGAAATGTTTCTCCGGGTCAGAACCTGCTTAAACTTTTCGAGCTGTTTCATCAACGAGGAGTTCATTGATATGAGGTCCGGCAGATGTTGGGCTAAGTTGAGTTCTTCGATCCGAGTTTCCAGCTCCGATGCTGGGACTGCCTCCTCGCGCAGCCGCTTGATCGTTTCAGCAACATGGCCGGCATCTGGAACGGCAACCTCGCTCGGCGCTGTATATCCTGGCCCACATTTGAACATGCTGTTCAAGAGGGCAAAGAAATCCTGTGTGAAGAATTTTCTTTGGAACTGCTCAGATCTGGAGTCCATGTTGGTCGGTGCTCGCGATTGCATGTACTCGTTCAGAGTCTTGTGCTGATTAAGTACTGCATTCTTAATAACTTGCCCACTATAGAAGCGTGGAATGTCTCTCCTGCCTGAGACACCGTCGACAACGCGAGCTTCTTTGTATTGGTTGACCCCGTCTCGACCTCGGATATCGCAGGTTGCCAGTTCAGAAATGATGCAACCCAGTGACCATACATCCGAGTCGCGAGTATATTTGCCTTGCCGAGGAGCAGCATAGTAGCCGGTGTTGTGGGCGTTCGGGATACCTGTTGAGCTAGTATCGCCAGGCAACGTGACTGGCTTGAATTCGAGCAAACCAAAGTCTGCAATCTTAAAGATTCCCTTCACGATCAGAATGTTTGCAGGTTTCAGATCTTGATGATACGCGATCCTGGTTCCTTCGTAAAGCCTGTGTAGCGTGGCCAGGCCGTCCGCAACTCCCTTGATCTGCTTCCATAGCTCTTCAGACTCAAATTCAGCACCTTCTCCCCTAAAGAGATAATCGTGGAGGGAAAAATCTGCCTCCTCTTGCAAGATGAAGAATTGATTACCGTGCCAGTATGCACCTAGTGCTACCATTAGATTTGCATGATTCTCTCCCTTCGAGAGATTCTGCAGGTTGTTCCACTCCTTCGCGGCGGACACGACCAAACCCTGCTTGAAGAGCTTCCGGGCAAATCTCCTAACGTTCTGCAGACGTCAGATCGCAAAACGGCGAGACAAAGGAAGCCCTACTTCTCCAAAATTACGACATCGATATTCATCGTCTTGAAATTCGAAACACCGGACTTCTGCGAACGAACCCTCCCCCTTGGGCTTTGTATCTTCCTTAATCGGTAGCAGTTCCTTTTTCGAAATGGTCGTAATGTCAGAGTGCGTTGTGAGTTTCCGAACGAGGAATTTGTACTGAGTGTCTAAGACTTGTCTTTTCATCGTATGAAACCGATCGATCTGTTCCCGATGGAACACCTCGAAGCTGGCCTCGTTCAAGTACTCGGTTCCTTGCAGCTTTCTCTCATAGAGCTGGAACTTTCGAATGAGCCCTGGTCGGTGAATGTAGATTAGTAGTGCATATATGAGGGCATAGTCGCCTCGTAGCTCCTCCTCTCTAAGTTTATTGAAGTGCGTCTCGCGTTCCTGCTCTGGACCTCCATCTTTCTTACATTGCGTGCATGGACAAAGAAAGATCTTTTCGAGCGTGAGCCCATCAATGTTGTTGCCAAATAATGCTCTGATCTTCCGCGCAGGTACGTAGGATGAGGCACTACCGGGTGGTAAATACTCGCTGATCGGCTTCACTTCGTTGTCTTCAAGAAATTGGAAGGCGACAGTACAGGGAGACACTGTTTCCATTGGTATTGGTGTCTACCGTGTTGCGGAAGGTCAACCTAGAGCTGGAGGAAAGAGTAACACACTTCCCGCTTGCAATGCGCACTCAACGACTGCGCCCACTGGTTGTGCTCACCGGTTTCGCTCACCGGTGGTCTCAGGCGAACACGCAGGCGTGCTAAATCAGCCGCGTTGCAAGGGTTTCTGCAGAGCCCATCGCACACCCCGCCCTGGCGCAAATGCTGTCGAGTAATCAACGCGAAGATTTGCTTCTAACCTGTTCTGGCTGGCACCACGAGACCGCCTGGCCTTCACGTCGTGCAGGGAAAAACAAATACGGTCCATGATAAGGCGCTCAAGACAAAGCTCGCAGTTCGAGGCATAACACCCGTGAGCGTATGCCGATATCCACGATCTAGAATATCTTGGGAGGGCGAGACGTGGGTTCGACTGCGGAGGAGAGGAGAGCGACTGGTGAAAGGGTTGAATGTGGCGCCAGTAGCTGCGCTAATTTTCAGCGGCCAAGGTTGGAACGGCCCTCAGCGGCTAGGCTTTGTTGCCAGCCCTTGCATTGCTGCATACCACCATGCAGTAAGTATTTGATCATTCCTGCGGGCTGGTTTCTAGTTATTGTCTGAGAAGCCCGCTTTGGGTGTTGATATTCCATTCTGGTATGCTTTCGATGCGGCCAACAACCGAGCTTGAAAGATTGGATAGAGATCTTTTTTTCTCTGAGAATCCGCTCGCTGTTGCTACATAACGGATTGTGGTGCGTCGTTTCTTGTGGTTTCAAAGGTAGGTCGTTGCGCAAGTAGTTTGCGATCATCCATCAAACGAAGTCCCAGTGGTACGCATGACTTTGAGCGGCTCAATCACAGTGCAAGCCTCACGCGGCAAGTCTTTACGAATTCGCGAGCGAGACATTCCCTTCAGCAAGCCTTGGTACCAAATGCTGCACTCGAGGTCGCGCCCGTAAGAGGACTCCGGAAATAGGAGTGCACAGAGTTGATCAAACCGAGAATTCACGATGTTACAGTGCTTCCATGTCGTTCTCTTTATCTCGCTGTAACCTGCGTTGCCTCCAGATATACCAGAGAAGAACAGTCGCCCCTGAAAAAGCGGCGGTGAAAATAATGTAGACCCAGAAATTGGAGGCTACGGTAAGACTGTTCTCCGGTTGCGAGTAGACGAAGAAGTTCGATCCGAACAATGTCTATAGTGGGTGTCAATTTCTTCATTCATCATGTGCAAAACCTCGGGACACTCACTGCAAGAAATGTGGCGGGTAGAAAGACGGCAGATATTAAAGCGATTGTCATCATGGATCTCGTGTCTCTAGTGGACTGCTCGGTGAGTCTCTTCATCAGTTTGTTCTCCTTGACACCCTGCTCTGTCAAGGTCTGCATTTCATGATTGATTTGTTGGCTTGCTTCCGCTGATCGAATGTCCTGTATACTTTGTACCTGTGCGAAGCGCCATCAGACACAGCTTCTGAAGTGCAGAAAGAGAACTTACGAGTTGAATGATGCCACTAGATCGAGCAATTAGCGTTTCCAGCCTATCGAAATGCGTCTCTTGGTCGAGCACATATTTGTCCAGACTACGCCGGATCGCGTCGCAATTCGTGCGCAAATCTGAGGAAGAAGACGCTTTAATTCTTGCCATGTCCCTCTTGAGCAGATTGCCAAGGCGAATGTTCAATTTCAATATGTGAGCTAGGCGCCGCAGCTTGTCGGTCAGGATCTGAAGCTTCCTAAGGTCGGAAAAGTCTGCGATTAGATCCCCTTCCTGCAGCGAGCCCTTCAAATTGGTAAAGAAGCCCTTGTCGACCTACCCACATCTGTCAGTGGATGATGAGTGATTGCAGTTTGCTACTTACTAGCTTGGTGAACTCATCTTCCAAATAGATCATATACTCGCGCCAGTCCTCAGAACCATCTAGGAGAATGATCGAATGAAGTAGAAATTGCATCTTTGGCAGAGTATCGTCACAAGATTGAAAAGCGCGCCGCAGCCGATCTTTGATCCGATCCGAGGCCTGTAGAAGGACCCAATTGCTTTGCTGAGTGTCCGACGAGAAGTATTGGTATACACCAACCTCTCGAATAGAGAATGGATCATTAGGGAGGGCCCGACCGTGTCTCGCGACGTACTTGATGTTATAGCCGATGTCTGCGCTTTGCTTTAGCTTCGAATATCATGGCGAAAATGGGAGTACTACGGTAGCTGCAGCCCTGCGTTGTCCCCACTTGAATGTCGTGGACCGCTGGATGGATGATATCTACAAAAGCAGAGCTGAAACCTTCTTCGACCGGTCCCAGCTTTTCGCGGAACAGGAAAACGATATCCAAAAAGCCCGGATGCACTCCAAGTCGTGTAAAAAGGCGACGGAAATGCTCCTCACTAATGCAGAGGCGACTCCATGTGTAGCTCTGATGAATGGAGCTGTCTGATCGGTCAATCTACACATACTCTTTCGCCCCTGTAAAGCGGATCGACTCACAAGACCGAGGTGGCCTGTCCCAACTCCATGAGTGCATCCAATCTCTCAAAGGATTGGATAATCTCCCATGCTGCATCGCGGCAGCTATCTGTTGACATGTCAATTGAGAATTGGCGAGCATGTGCTGAAGATACTTGCCATCTCTGGGTGGGTCCATGGCCAGAAAATCAAATGAGGATTCATGATTCGCGACAAACAGCTCCTTACTCAGACGGTCTATTTGATGACTGCTACGATAGGCATCTACCCCTAATGGGCTCACATGAAGATTCTGAGGGTACGTCTCCCAATTCGCATACTCGTCTCGCTCAGTAGGATATATTTGTCCGGTTTGGTATGAGTTTTGATACATGCTTTTCTTCTGTGACCAGCTCCGTGGACTTGTTGTTAGGCAAACCTTGGGAGGTGCAGATATTAACATTTGAATCTACAGACGAAGGCAGTGAATAGTAGATACACGATAGTAACGGCTGAGACGGACGCAGGCCTGTGGTCAAGGACGGTTCGTAAGTCCAGGCGTCTCCTTCCAGCGAAAATTGACCGGTCGGCATTAAATGGGCAGCTTCGCCACCACGAATCTGGGCAGTGGCTAACACATGCAGGCAGCTAGGTAGCCTTAAGCGCCTTCTTGAACTCTCTTTGCAGATCTATCAACTGGTCCTGCTCACATTAACAGGCCTCTTAGATACGGCTGGGTTCCGAGGGATCAGGATCCACCTACGCGAGTCAATTCTCGTGGAACCTTGATCTTCCATTTCTCGCCTTCATCGGGTGGCTACGTCGCTTTGGTCAGAAACACCCTCTTGTTCATTGTTGCATGAGCTGTGAAATACATACGATTACCTCGAAAGGTTCTGGGTCGTAAATAGATTTGAGATGAGCGGTTAATACGTCAAAGTCGACGGTGTAGCGACTCTCAATGACTTGAACGACCATGGCAGCTTGCTACGGGCGCTGTGGTGCAAAATCTGTTCGCGCTTGGCCAGGCACGTTTGGGGACCAGGAGGAAACTGATATTGATGCTGGCCTAGGATGAAAAGCGGGCAGCCTCTTGATCTATCCATATTTTGCGCCTGGTGCTCATAGACGCACGCAGCAGGTTGCAGGTGGCAGCTGAAAGACGGCAATTTTGCGCTCAAACCAGGCACTGCCACATTGCGTCAACCGAAAGGCGCTGCCCGTCTGCCCTGCGACATGCCCAACTGCGATCTGTCCACCTGCATAGCCCAAGTAATGCGTTGCACCGGTGAGTCGTCTGTGATCCGTGATAGGTGAAGAGCCGGCTGCTGGACAAAGGTGACCTTCATCCCAATCTCGCGGCGGTAGCCTTGCTTTCAGTCGGGCGGTCTTGGATTTGGCTGAGCGACGTGAGAGACATTGCGAGCGAAGCATATACCTCTCGCATGGAGCACGACTACAGCATAGAGTACACTAGCGGCATGGAGTACACTGACGGCAGACACCACAGTCAAACCATGGCCTACGATCCTTGCATGGACCATGGATACGGCATGGACCACTACCAAAACCTAGACTACGCTCAGAACACCTTGAAACGAACATATCCATTCGGAGAAGAAGAGCAAGTGCCGCTCGAGGAAAGCCTGTTGGGTCTTAGCCCGGTACCGGCCAACGAACCATTATGCTTGCTTGGCTCGGTAAGGCTGGAACAGAGTAGATTGACCGAGCTCGTCTAACAACTTTTGTCAGGTTGTCAATGTGAACGCGCAATTGCGAAGGCAAACATGGGGGTATCTTGCACCTCAGCCCATTCTTGGAGGACTTGGACCAAATGACCTGCTCACTGTTTCGTTAGTAGGCGACTACTTCGAACTATCGCATGCCAACTACGCATTTGCACGACTGGACAAGAGCTTCTGCGATGAAGCCCGGCGTCTTGTTGATCTCGGGGTCAATTTCCAGGCACGAGTAGACCGAGCCCAATGGGTGACAATACGAAGAGGGTGGGCATCCTCCTCAGGCCAAGCTATTAGCACTACCTTTGCTGTAGATGTGAGCGTATACAGCCGCAGGAACCACGCTGACAGAGTTGGTGACATCCTACTGCGATCCAATCTTTTCCTACAACATCCTGCCCACCACTTTGATAACGAAGACTACTATAATCCTCAGATCCTGGAGCTGGAGGGTTTCGAGGAGAATCCTGACGACGTGGCAACTGAGCCGATGGAGGACGAAGTATCGACCGTGGTCGCAGACACCTCTATTCAAAGCGATGCGAAGCCATCTGGAGCCTCCACTGACCACGTGGAGCTTATATTGGACTCTCTATCGCATAAAAATATTCTGCACGAGATTCGCACTGACACTAACCTGATTAAGAGTGAGCTCATGAAGTACGAACATTGAATTGTGCGCAGGCTGGTTTTCGACTAACATGATCTATAGACATCAGATGACGGCCCTGGATTTCGTTGTCCAGCGAGAGAGTGACCGACCTCCAGAGCAATTGACATTCTGGCGTGAAAGACGAGTGTCTGGGGAGACAGAGTATGCTGATATCAATGTTGGAGTCTTCAACAGCTCAATTGACTGTGTGGCAGATTTCTTCATATCTTAACCAGAATGAAAGCTCCCAAACCGCACGAAGCCCGAGGTGGTATTATTGCGGATGATATGGGACTCGGCAAATCCTTGACGATACTGTCTGCTATTGCTAGCTCCCTCGGCGAAGCAGCCGAGTTTGCTTCAACCCACCAAGCGAGCTCAATAGAGCCACTTCACGCCCAGAACCGATCTCGGGCCACCTTGATTATGGTCCCATCCACTGGTAAGCGTGTCATCCTATGAAAAGAATCCTGTCAGAGCGAAAGCAATTAACCTCGACACAGTCTTGATTGACAATTGGATTGACGAAATCCGTATGCAAGTGGAACGTCCTGACCTTGCTCTCCAGCCCGTTCTGACATTCATAGGCACACTCATCCGCATAAAATTTCGTTTCACAAGCATCTTGGTGGGGACAGACAGTCTGAAGCGCAGCTTTTGGGAGAAAGAGACATCGTCTTTACTACGTTTGCGACAGCCTGGAAAGATTTCAAGAAGGGTTCATCGCCTTTGGCGAGAGTTCATTGGTTCCGCATTGTTTTAGACGAAGGTATTGAGATCTAGACTCCGACAGATGATTCTCTGACAAGCGTTGAACAGCGCATAAGATTCGAAACCGCACAACCCAGCAATTCAAGGCAGTTCACGAGTTACGAGCACAGCGTCGGTGGTGCCTCACTGGAACGCCAATACAGAACCGTCTTGAAGACCTTGGCAGCCTGATCGCATTTCTCAGAGTTCCCCATATGGAAAATGCGCTGGTCTTCCGTAAGCATATCATTGCCCCTACATCGCCGGAACGAGGAAGCCAATTTCAAAATCTTCAGATCCTTCTCAGGACCGTCTGTCTAAGGCGCACAAGGGAGATCCTTGCTTTACCTGAGCCCATAGTGCAACCGCGGCTCCTTGACTTTTCGACAGAGGAGCGGTATCGGTATGATGAGCTGTATGAACACTACAAGAAGCACATTCAGATGGCAGTGAGTGGGGTTCGGGGAAAAGTCGTTTCTACGACACTTCAGTCGATTCATGAATTGCGCCTGTTTTGTAACAATGGTCCAAAAAAGATGCAAAACGAATTGCAAGCGTCAGAAGAGGAAGTCTTGTCGTATTTGCAGCAGCTCGGACAGAATGAGTGCTCCAATTGCACTCAACCCATCAATTGCATCGACAAATTTGGAGAGCAAGAGGGCGGTGTGCTTATCTCGTCATGCAAGCACCTTGTATGCCGCAGTTGCCTGCCGCAGTGCTTGGACAAACGGAAAAATTGTCGACTTTGCGCATCGGGCAAAAGCCCACCAGAATTCGCGAACCACATCGGAGCAGATGCTCCCGTTCTGGCGGTGGAGGAAATTCCGGACGAATACCCTTCGAAATTACTGGCTCTGTTGGACGACATACAAAGAGAGCCCCGGCACAAATGGTATTGTCACATTCCTTTGATTTTTCAGTCTATAGCTAACTAGACATCAGCATCGTATTTTCATCTTGGAAGAAGACTCTCGATCTTGCATCTGGACTACTCCAGCGAGCTGGACTGAGGCACAGCATCATTCACGGCAGCTTGAGCCTCAAACAGAGATTGAAGGTTCTGAAAGAGTACAAGTCCCTTTTCGGGCCCAACATCTTGTTAATGACACTGGGGACAGGGGCGGAAGGGTTTGTGCACGCATTTGAAACCTGCGACCATGGCTATGCTAACGAGAACAGCTTGAACTTGACAATCGCGTCACGCATCTATCATCTTGAGCCTCAGTGGAATCCATTCACCGAAATGCAAGCCATGGCACGAGCGCAGCGCATAGGACAGACGAAGCAAGTCGTCTGCGTGCGGTATTTCATGAAAGGCTCAATTGAGCAGGTAAGACATGATCAGATTTGTCCTTTTTGCGCTACGATTGGCTGACGTACGGATGATAGAGTGATGTTCTCAACCGGCAGAAGATGAAAAGAGCACTTGCCGGTGGGGGGTTTCAAAAGAATAAGATGCACGACTCCTTGGTAGGACAAGTTCTTCGGCAAGATGAAACTTGAGCTGATCATGCAACAGCAATACTTCGGCGTACATTCAGCGCACAGCCAAGGTTGTTGATCTACGGGCTAGTTCACCACACCGCGTTGCATGCCGCAGATGTATTTCTCGCTCACTGCATGCGACGAGCCATGCGAAGAATACCAGCGAATTAAGAGAGCGGTCAGCGTCGTTGCCTAGTTTGCGCATTCCAAGCGCGCTGATATCCCTGCCCGATCGACATGTAAGAGAGCTCAGAACTGTTTTTCGACCATGTTGAAGAAGCGGCGTACTGCCATCAAGAATCATCACATTTGAAATGGATTCGAACGACAGTCATCAACGTCAACCCAACGCCGCTACGACGGAGTACTGTACATATGTCGTTATTTTGATCTACCTACTCGCCCACGGCGGCACCGCCTCTCATCCCGGATACGGGTTATCCTTGCTTTTTGGTGAAGTCTACCAATCAGAAGAATAACTTTTTGTCTCATCTACATTTTCGCACTTGCGAAGGCAGTATCAACTAAAATTACAATATCCTCGGTCGCATTGGGGCTCGTGAGGACCTCCTTCTGTGCTGAGCCGTAACAGAGCTAAACCCGATCCAAAGATCTTCGGGGCTGACACCAGGCAGCGGGGAAACGGGAATAGGGAACGTGGGGCTGAACTATCTTTGGGCCTCCGCTCACCTGTCCGTGCCCGTGGCCTGCCAATGAGAAGCTAATCTACTTACCGCTCTGCACTTTTGCATCCAAAACTTCCAAAAATTCGGTTGAGTTGTGCAGTGTTCAGCACAATGCACGATGGGGTCCGTAATGACGCTGCACCCAATGGATCGATCCTTAGGGGTCTAGCTGCTCGAGGGCCCAGAACATTCCCGAAGCCTCACTTTCACTGAAAAATTTTCAGTCTGCGCAAAATCGTGCGAAATCGTGCCAATGAGAAGCTGATCTACTGACGGCTTTGCGTTATTGCATCAACATTCCTTTGAATAAATGCCTCACTTGCTTCCCAGACCTCAATAGGATCCGTGAGTAAGCCCGTCATTGCTGAGCCGTGATGGCGTCCAACTCGAACCAACGGTCTTCAGCAGTTTATCAATGCAATGGGCCCTAATCGTTACCGAGGAGGCATGAATGCTTCGTTATCGTCAATGTGGGAATCGGTTCGCTTGTTTCATTGTCCCAACAGTGCGTGCAGAAGGAAGGTACGGAGAATGTTGCCAGCGATGGGCATTCTGTACGTGTATGCAGTCTCGTTACAACACTTCAGTCCTCTATGACTGAATTGGACGCGGCCACCGTTCTAAGCATCCTCGTGCTCCTCTCACTCACAGCACCACCGCAGGACACATCTGAGGAATAATCAGAACGTCTCTGCGGCTCTGCGAGGACGCATCTTTCGTCGTTGTCAATGCGAGGCCTGCCAATAGGGATATAATTTGCTGACCCTATGCAACCCCTTGTGTGCATCTGCCTCTCAAAGTCGGAATCCATCGATGGCTGTTGCAGATCTCAATGGGTCCGTGCTTGTTCCCATCTCTGCCAAGCCGTGATGACGTCCGACTCGATAGAACGCACAGGTGCTGGTGCAGGCCATTGCAGGACAGTCGATGCGTCAAAATCAAGGCAGGAACCAGGTCTGTCGATCGGGCCAACCGCAACCACTTGCCTGTGCCAAAGTCTGCCAATAAGAGGATCATCTGGTCACCGCCTGTGCTGTTTGGCATTGACTAAGTTCCAACTCTAACGTCGGAGGCTGTTGTTTGAACCTTGGCATCTTGAATTTGCTGAGCCGTAATGACGGTCAATCTGAGCGCACATTCCTCACATGCTCATGTACTACTACGTCATGTGTATATGGGTGTCTACTACTCGCTCTTGCGCTACATGCTACACAACATGTTCAAGACAAGAGAATTGCGCTGGATTGCCAGCAGGCCACGCGGCCGATACCGATGGGTGGCGTAGTTTGGCAGGCTCGGCCGGAGTCGTGCGGAGGAGGAGAGGGGGGCGAGAACACAAGAGCGGCAGGCGCTGTGGCTGTGGACGGTCTAGGCAGCAGTCGAATGTTCGAAGGGTAGCTCCGGCACTCAC
This sequence comes from Lindgomyces ingoldianus, assembly GCF_010093535.1. NCBI lineage: Eukaryota > Fungi > Ascomycota > Dothideomycetes > Pleosporales > Lindgomycetaceae > Lindgomyces > Lindgomyces ingoldianus. The sequence goes on along the minus strand of NW_022985215.1, from coordinate 240,460 downwards.
GCATCGTCAGTGGAATCGTCAGTGTCCGCCTGATAGAGCCTCCCTCGAGAACTTCGGGTCGGTCCGTGATGCTCGAATTGGGATAGGCAAAGGGCTGCGCAAGACTGCTGCGCGGCGTCGCCGCGTGTTGCGAAGTGCCAAGTGCAACTCGGACCCAATATACCCAATCACGCAGCTTCAACAACTACGGGTTGCTCTTTTGTGAGTTCCTGCTTGGGGCTGTGTTACCCTGCACGAGGAGGGCTTCCGACGAGTTCGAGTTGCTGAGCCGTAATGTTGCCTCCCCAAGCTCGCTACTTGAGGTCCTTCTTTCACATATCCAATCATACGTCTTTGAGAAATTCGGGGTCATTCTTCATGAGTCTTCATCTGGGGCTGTGCCAGAATGCTGGCTTTGAGGCTTACAGAACTTCGAGTTGCTGAGCCGTAATGCTGCCTTCTAAGTTCACTACGTGAGGTCCTTCTTCCAGACGTCCAATCAAAAACAGAGGACTGCGATGGTTAGCATGAGAGCGGACAATGGCCTGACAATGGTGCTTACATGAACCAGGCGATATATCTTGCTGAGCAGCCAGATTGCTTCTCGCAGAGTAGGGTACCAGTCTTTGAATGCTGCTTCGGTATTGAAGTTGTACTTGGCGTCTGGATCATCCTCTTCCACGACGGTCGGCGTCTTAGATATCTGAGGTGTGGGCGGGACATCTGATTTCGCATTCCTCTTCCCGGAAAGCGCGGGGCCCGTTCGCGTACCATAAAGCGCGTGTTTCTTGTTCCTGGCAGGGTAGTCCAGATCTTCTGGCTTTGGCTTATAGCGCCCTATTTCGTCCCGCAGAGTAGCCAGAGAGAGAAATACGAGACGTGTTTGGGCATCTTCCAATGCCGGATGGATCAAGACGGTGAAGTGGAGCCTATTGGCCTCAATTGGCGAGGCATCCTCTTCATCCTCCTCCATGTAACGCGTCTGAATGAGCGTGCACAGCTCGCACAGCTTAAGTATCTGTGTCTCGTGGATAGTCCGTGGTCGTAGATGGTCGTATAATGACTCGCACATTGCCTCGAGGAAGTTATATAGCCCTCCTTCTCCCTCAAACCACTCGCCCCACAGGTCGTACTCATCTAGACATATGCCGCGAATGTAGCTAATGCTACTACGTGCAAATGACACGAGATCTTTCGACGAGCTTGGAGCTTGCGCAATTCCGCTAATCTTCTTGGTCACAATTGGCAGGACTAGCCGCTTATGGGTTGCGGAATAGCTCTGATACAGCTCGTTCATCAGGCTCTGGTATTCTGCTTCTGAACTAGGGTCTGCTCCTTTTGGAAGCACCGCACGTTTTTGAATTTCCAGCCTAATATGTTTTAGGTTAGGAGCTCTGACATGGAATTTGGCGCACAGCAACGCCGATATGGTCGTGTCGTTCAATTGGCGATCTGCGATTCGCTTCGCTACGTCGGCAGTAATCTCTCGAAGGGCGTTGGTGAAATGGACACGGATCAGAGTTAGGCCTCGAGTGAGAAGCAAGCAGTACCGTGAGCGATAGGTAGCTAATTCCTTGTAATTTATGTGTGACTGCATGTATTCGAGACAATTGTCCAGATTTGATAGCATCTCGGTGAATTCCTTTCCTCGAACGATATTGCCCGCGCCTGGAGCATTGAGTCGTTTCGTTATGGGTTCGAGATAGAGGTAGTAGCGCAAGTTCTGCTCCATGTCATCGGCCAGCTTGGTGATGCGTTTCTGGTCATCTATGAGCCCCTCGCACTGTGTCTGGAAGGCCTCGGTCTGGGCGTCGACGGCCTTGAAGGAGTCTGACAGTGAGGAGAGAATGCCTACAGTCGAGGATGTGTCGGATATGACATTGTCAAGGTGCGCCGCGTCTGATGCAGCTGGTCCTGGTACAGCTTGTACTCCTCATGGCTGGCTTCGAGCAGCTCATGGTTGACCTTGGTATACCACTCTGCAAACTCGAGCTCTGTACTAGCGCTCTCTTGCGACTTCTTCTTCTCGAGCTCGCGTTCCTTCTTGATGTGCGCCCGCACTACGGTGTAGAAGTCGCTGTAGGACTTGGCGCGTCTGGCCACGGTGGCCTCAGCAGGACCATTGGGGGCTTCTGGCGCCTCTTCGATGCTCTCGACGATGCCTTCTACGCGCGCAACATCAGCCTGGCTCTCCTGTACAGAAAATTATCAACACTGCCGCACGTACCCCAATTGCGGGCATTGGCTTACATTGGGCTGCTTGAGCAGCGACTCGCGGTGGCGGTGCTTGGACGCCTCTGCGGGTTTGGCAGCCCTGGGTACAAATGCATTGTACCAGGAGTCCTCGTACATGCTGGAGGAGGGTGGGGAAGAGGGCGTGCAGTCTTCACGACTCGTGAGGCAGCGTCAACAATGGCCAGCCAGCGTACAAAGTAGCAAGAGCAAGAGCAATAGCGACCAAACCAACCCTTGCTTGGCTGCAGGTGACGTGGGGGAGCACTGCTCCGAACTCTCCACCCCCCGCTCCGTATCGCCCGTGCGACGATATCGAATCGCGACGTTCTAGATTTCCTCCGATGCCACCGCCGACCATTGTCAACCTTCCGCCAGGCATGCTCGTTCGCGCTTGCTAGGGCCATTGTCTCTTGTCTCGAGCATTGCGAATGTCCGTCGTCTGATCGCAGAACCGACCCCCATTGCCTCGCCCTGCACATCCGCCTCCTCTGCCACCCATGATGATGTCTTTCCGGCAACACTCCCCGCCTGTCGCGCCCCGCTCAGTCATGCAGAGGCATATCCACAAAGTCCCGCCCCCAGGCACGCGCAGCGATACATCCCTATGCCCAGCGCCGTCAACAGCACTTTGTCCGCTCAGTTGCAGCCGTTGGTGCCATCTGGGCGACTGCCACAGCGTATCAATGGTACAGTGGACAGACTGTATTCCGCGAGGTGCACGCCGAAGAACCACCGCAGGAGCAGCCACAACCAGAGTCGACCCGCGAGAAGCCGCGGCGCTTCTGGCGGCCGTTCTGCCGAAGAAACGCCGAAGATTGGCGGTGATGCTCTGCGAACGATCTGTCGTGCAAGTATCGCGGTAGTGTTTTCCAGGTACTCGTAAAAGCAGAGATTGTCGTGCCAGACCTTGAATTTTTCCAACACCTCAGTCATAGCTTTCGAAACTTTGATGTATCTGGTAGTGGCTTCACTGGCTGGCGTTCTAGGTCTCTCGCACGGCCATTGGCTTCCGAGCTCTCGTGTGAATGTTCTCACCGCATCAGCTTGATTCTTCCGAAACTGGGACGCCCTTCGCTTTTGGCATTCTTCTTGAATTTCCGATGATAATCTTGGAATATGTGCTTCAGGACAAGTTTGGAATGATTGGCATGCAGCTTGTGCAATATCCCGTAATTGGGAGGGTTGTGCGACGTCTCCCTCAGACAGCAGGAACTTGGTTTTTTGAGGGGCGGTAACCGATCTGAGTTCTGGTATTCTATAGAATGCTACTCGAGCGTCGATCATGCTCATGTCCGCCGCGTCTGAAAATGCAACAGTCGCAAGCCATATCGTAATGTCGAACTTGGTATCCCCACAGTCGTAGCTAGCCAGGGATGAGTGCAAACCGCACCATATGGCAGGTAAATACGATGAGGGGTCCTTCAACCACGATGGATCATACCTCAAATCGGGTACGATGTGGTCAGGACCATGAATGGTGCCCTTTCCGAAGTACGTCTGTCGGAAATTATGAAATCGTTTGAAAGAAGTGGTGTCATGCAACGCTGCTTGATCGCGTAGAACCAGCGTGGCCGCTACAAACGCTCGTTGGCCACGCGCGGAGGTCTGGTTCCGATCTCTTGATTGATACTGCAGGTCCCACTGTAGACTAAAATTCTCTGCACCAAACCCCGAGACGCTAAAGACTGACGATCGAATCAAGTCTCGCTTCAAGAGGTGAAGCTCACTGAGCTTGAGAGTCGGCGGCTCGAAATGGGCTTCTTGGGAATAGAAGAGGCTTCCCGTCCGTGCCTGACTAAATAAACCGATCACCGAAGTATACAGGATGGAGTTCTGAGACAGAAACGGAAGGCTCTGATTCCACTCGATCTGTTGCATGACTCTTAAGTTCTGCGGATAGTACGACCTCTTGGGGATCAACCCAGCAATGAGCTTCATGATCCGTATGTTCCCTTCCGTTAGAACATCAAAAGACCGTACAGCGCCTGATCGCAGTATTGATATTGCGCTCTCCGTTCCGGTGTGGCGCGTCAACGGGCCAGGGAGGCAATAGGACGTCAATGCGTGAAGATAGCAAAGATAAAGCTTGCTCTGGAGATTGCCGTTGTCGACCAGTCTTCCAAGAGTATTGTCGAGCTGGTAGGCATGCATTTTTATCACAGTACCTTCGTTAACGTAAACGATTACATGATCAACTGTCTTTGAGTACGTGACTGAGCACTCGGGTATCAGCACCAGACGTTCGCCATTTGCTCGTTTCAGTATCAATTTGCTAGAAAATCCAACCAAGGTTCCGAGTTCTTGATGGGGATCAATGTACATCCCACGATATTGGCGGGAATGGATTTCGCATCCGCGATGCTCAAGGTGGAAGCCTAGTTGAAGCCTGGGCAAATCGATATCTAGAGATCCCGATATCCTATCCAACACAACATGGATATGCAGTCGGTTCTCTAGAGGAGACAGTATTTTCAATACCACAGATGTAGTGTTGCTGGATAGGTTGACCAACGCAACCCCAGGCTTAGTCAAGTGCCAAGATGATTCAATCCGCTTCAGGCGCCAGTGATTCGAATCGGTTGACCACGGATCACTGTATGGCCGAAATTCAACCTCGTTGTTGTTGTGGTCATACCAGTGGATGTGCTTCTCGACAAATGCTGTCGGAAACTTGCCGCTGAACAAACGTCGCGGAAGGAGACTGAAGCTTTTGTCCTTCTCGTGTGGCTGTGACAAGCATGTCCGAGTTGCTCATTCCGAATCGAAGCTTGTAGCCTTTGTAGGAATATTTCGCAGAGAACTTCAGTCCAAACTCGGTATCTGGCATGACCTCTAAAGAGGTTTTTCCGAAGAGCAACGGGTACATCGAATGAAGCATGAACTCTTGGCGAAGACGTGATAAGGGCAGCCCATCGACGAGTAACTCCGCAGTCAGAAGGTTGAAGTGGCTACAAGATCATTAGTATGTACTAGAATGGCATGACGCGTCGTAGAAACATTGACCTTTTCATCAACGCAGAGGAGTGCAATGCATGGGAGCAGAGTCAAGAGTTGGACTATGAAAGGCTTTACTTACACGGTTCGAGTCGATGAAGGTATCCCACGTGTCTCAGGCGATATCATACCCATGTACTGCACTATTCACTCATTAGGCATAGCTCCTCTCTCGTACAGTATATAGTCAGCTCAGAGCTCTATCGAGCTCCTCAGACCTTACAATACACTTGTTCAATCCACCTTGTTTGGATCTCACCACCTTGTCGACTCGCTTCCCATATGACCCCTTCTCAGCTCATGCAAGAGAAGGCCTCATCATAAGCTAGTGTTCGTAAGGGCTCCCAAGTGGTTGCCAGGAAGTTGCCGGATCAAAGGCAGACCAAGATTCACTTATGGCGTCGTCAAGGCAGTTGCTTCCGCGATTAACAATTTCACCTTTCAACATCGGGCATGTCCGAACAGCCAAGTAGCGCCACGATTGAAGCATCGAACAGTAGAGGAGATCGTGCTCGGACGTCACGACGTCCTTATTCTCTTGCACCACGATCGAGCACTGCAGAAGTATCGACGCTGTGGATGGCTCACGAAGGATTTCGCTCAAGTGACATTGGTCGACGTCGAAGGTACCGATGCACAGAAGGGCGATCTCAACTGCTTTTGAATAAAGCTCGGCTCTTTCTCTTTCTTCCGTCGACATGCGCACCCTTGATTTAATAACGTTGAGCTAGCCCAAGGCGACTTTCCGGGCTCTACCGAGGTATGTCCGACACTTTCTTGAATCTGTAGTGAGGGCGCCAATGTCAGCAGTCGTGTAGTTAGCTGTACAAAGCTTGCCAACGCACGCCAAGATTCCCAGTTTGCCGACACTCTCTGTAGATTCTCGTTGAGCTGAAGAAAGTGACCAGATTAGCGATAGAAGTTATTAATAGTAGATTCATCTCGCTACAGTGTGGTTCTCGCTACGCAGTGGGGGATAGTAGGATTGTACTACTAGAAGCCCCACAGAAACTACTAGCTGTGTGACGGCTTGTTTTCTTGTTTCCAAAGTCCACAATCTTCTCTGCTTCGCTCTAGCCTAGCTGACATCGGCCACTAAAAGCCGGGGCACTAATAGAAATACCACAGGTTGAAGTCTATAGCATCAACCCGCCGTTTGTTGCATGTGTATCTGTTCCGTACTTTCGCAATTTCTAGCTCCTGGGACAGGTTCTCTATGAGATTGCGCTGATGCCGCCGTCGTGAATTGCTAGAACGGTTCACGGACTTTCTCTCACCCATAAGCCTTTCAACAGCATAGGCGATGGGAACTCGTTCTGTTGAGTGGAGTCCCCTAACATACTCCATCATCTTGTCCACTTTCTCCTTGCGTAGGGAGAGCTTTTTTCTTTCCTCTCTCTCTATCTCTCTCCTTCTTCTTTGAGCCACTTCTGCCAGCACTGGTCGCAGAAGGAGGTGAAAACGTAGCCCCGAATGCCTTTGCGATCATAGGACCGTGTAGAAGACTGACTCGTGGTTGGGCGGGCTTTGCAAATTTCGCAGACAGGTTTTCTAGTGGCTCCTCTGCATTCGGTGCAATTGCAAGGGCTGCCGAAGTCGCAGTTACTGTGGTGTGAGGCGTTGGTGTGAAATAAGTTCTTTTTAGTGCAGCTTTTCCACGCAACTTAGCTAAAGCTGACCCGTCTGTCAGTGCGGAAAGACGTAGCCACATGTTTAGCAATCATGCGACCATTTTCCTTCGTGATTAAGCCGAGCCGAAGCCGTGGAAGCATTTTGCCCGTAGATACTAATAACGAAGGTGGACTCGAAGGTGGCGAATATTGCGGGGGCAAATAACCGAAAGGCGCTAGTCTTATAAGGAAAGCGCTAGTACCAAGAGTGTAGTGTGACGCTGACTAACAATAAAATCAAACGCTACGTCACGTGTGACATAGTTTCACGTGCGCCATAGCCGACTTGAAAATGACGGTAATAGTATCAAACCTAATGAGGCCGTCACAGTACGCAGAGTGTGATCCTATCTTTATTAAAATTCCTAATTTGTGCGTATGTATGAAGTTACCCTGACAACCAATGCATACTGATTGCACACAAGTGAGTCATCTCACTGCGTCTTTATACTTCACTGCCAGCTTGTCTCAGCTATTAGCTTGTCCAATGGCGTAGTTGTCCGCTACGACCCACTTCTAGCAAACAGAGTTTCCCGTGCACGCGCCTCCTCTTACAACCTGTCCTACCTACCATCACCTTATAATAATCGACTTTTCCTCTCACCTTGTATCTACTGTACCTCTCCTGTCTTGTATCCTCTAACTCTCTCCATTGACAACCTCACCGCATCAACTCAAGGCACGGTCGTTCTGCTACCAAAAATGGCAAGGAAAAAGTTCTCCAAACCCAAGGGAGAGACAAGGACCTCTTTTATGTTCCCGTCGCTCCACCAGGACGTTATAGACGCAGTATCTGACCAGATCACTTCACCAACGTTCCACACAAACGATAGTGACAGAGGTTCTAACAACGAACACCCAACCCACGTTATGGGAAAGTTCGAGTGCAACAACAACTCCTGTTTTAAAGATGGGTGGGGCAGCAAGAAGGTGGCCATATTGATAAGGGGATTTCCGGGGATTGGGTACAACGCTGTAGTGTTTAGTCAGCGTTGCAAGTCTTGCAACCAGCTAGGCACCCTAATACTGGACGAGCAGTCTTATATCGATCGAGTCGCGTACAGGCTTAAGAAATGGGCTGACATTCCCATGGAGCGGCGTCCCTACAACCATAAAGGAGGCCCACCCCATAAGAGCAGCCTCTGCGAAGGTTGCAAGAGAGGTGTTTGTCGGCAAACAAACGAATAGGAGTTTTATTAGACGCTGTGCGCCTGCAGCTTCATTCTTGCATCAATCCCCGGTGCAATGCTGACATTTCACTGCAATAGAGAGAGAGTCTTAGAAAAGACGGAGTATGGGTATTCCCCTTGCTTGGGGAGTTCTAGGGAATGGTACCAGCTGGGTAAGCCGAAGGGCTGCTCAATCAATCTTGGGCTTTGCGTCCATCAACACTATATAAATCATATAGCTCCTCGGACCCTCAGTCCACAATACATGACTCCTCTCATAACTCGTGCCTATCTAAGGTTACATGACCAAAAGCAACAAACCATAAACCCGAGAGCTGAATGCTGCCTCCAAGCGGCAGATGATCGACGTTCAATTAAAGTTGTGAGACTATTTGGATTGTTCCGAACCCATGGTTTCGAAGAGGGGGATGCGAGAATTGCGCATCTCGAGGCATTGTGTATGCTGTAGGCGCACGTCAAGCATCTCGAGCATGAGCTCCACCTCCAGCACCGGCGCTGAGGAAACCGTGCAAATATTCGTGAAAAACGTCTCCGGAAACAGTAAATCCTCCCTTCCCATTCCATTCCATTCCGATAATCGGAACGCACCTCACCCATCCATCCACCTCAATACTAACACGCCACCCGTAGCAATCCCCCTCACGCTTCCCTCTAACACCACACTATCCACACTTCTCGCCCTCCTCGCTGTGTGGCGTTTTTATGCCGCGTGGCGGTCGATCTGTGGCTGTGCACATGGTGGGGCTCTCTGCGCATTCCTGAGTCTGAACTTTGACAAAGCATCTATATGCTTCCGTGCATTTCCACATTAGTATCGCTACACGCTCCAGACAAGTTATTGATTCTAGCCTTCTATTCTCGACTCTCTCAGAGAGAGCTCCGTTTGCACCGCACGACTTCTGTTGCGATTACCCCAATCCATCTCGCGATAGGTGAGCTAGTCTCGCCTACTCATCCCACACGATCAATCCAGCACAGGCCCCCTTACTCTCGATATGGCTGACCTCATCCAATTCCCAAGAGGATTTGGAGAACAGGACATTGCCGCCTGGGGCACGACAGGCTTGGTGTGCCTTGATGCGGCCTCCCAGACGGTTATAAAGACCCCTCACAATAATGGCAATTGCCGCAGAGTCCAGGTGGAGAAGACGATATACGAGCGGTTCGACCAGCGAGGCGGGCATAGTGGACTCCTGCGATACCACGGCCCGTAAGATTCAGGCATCCGCCTTGAACTCGCTCCAAATTGGAACCTCTCATCATTCCTTCGCAGACACCCTGAGATTGGAATTGAGCAGGGACTACGTTGGGCACGTCAGGTTACAGATGCTCTCTGTTTTGTTCATGCTGCAAACGTTATTCATAGAGACTTGACTCTAAACAACGTCTTCTTAACCCAAGATCTTGACATAAAGCTTGCAGATTTTAGTGGCTCTTCTCTAGACAGCTCTAACCTGCTGGTTTCAATACACGCCAGCCACCGGTACCCTGGACCCCTGCTGTCCACCAATGCTGACATCTTCTCTCTTGGCTCTGTGCATTACACCATCATGACGGGAAAACTACCATATCAAGATCTGTCCGAAGATGTCACGGCTCTGTTCAAAGAGGGCAAATTTCCCGAAACAGACACACTTAGACCGTTGAGGGCAATTATCAGAAAATGCTGGCAAGTTAAATACAAGAGTGTTGCCGACGTGTACAAGGATATCAAAGGTATGACATTTGATATCCGTGTACGAATGTATTAAGATAGACATCTTGGACATGCCCCTGGCCTTGAGGTAGAGCCGAGCTGAATCAGTTCCCCGTTGAGACCTTTTGCAGCAGTTGCCTTATCGCCGCAATTGAATGAAGAACCTTCATGTTCATCACAGTTGCTGTTGCTGTATTTAGTTGTTATAATAACATGTTTTAGTGTTGCTGTGCAGCCGTTAAATGAGTTTTGTACTCAATAAAGGTACATTTTAGCATTGTTCTGTTCATTTCGTCATTGATATTCTGATAGCTTCACGAGAAAGACTTACATTGGAAGATTAGTAAAAACTGGAAATAGTTAGAAACCTAGACCTAACATAAGCTTAAATGTATTAAAAGCGTTCTAAAAAAGTAAAGAAATATATAGTAAAAGATTAAATTATACTAGTTTCGGTTAAACTTCTTAGAAAAAGAAAAGTAACTTAATAAATTAAGTATAGCTACCTTTACCTTATTTTTTTTTACTTAAAGTTTTTTTAATAATAGGTGTTTAATAGCGCTATAGAAATACAAAGATAATATAGTTTATTTAAACCTAAGATTTCTTTTTTAGACTAAGTAAGGCTATTCTAGCATAGAATAGCTTTCTAGAGTTAAGAAAAGTGTTATTTTAGCTTAAAGAAATTTATTATATAGAAGAAATAAACATTCTAGCATAGGATAGCTTACTAGAGTTAAGAAAAGAGTTATTTTAGCTTAAAGAAATTTATTATATAGAAGAAATAAACATTCTAGCATAGAATAGCTTATACTAGTAAGAAAAGAGCAGAGTTTAATTCTAGTAAAACATTTTAACATTATTAAAATAAATAAGCTATAAAGTAAGTAGGCTAAAAGCAGATTAATTTCTTACTACTAAAATAGTTACACTTTAAGTCTAAGAGACATAATCTAAGAGTATTTAACTTTATTAAGATAAAAAAGAAGCTTAAGCTAAAGAACCTAAAACTACACTATACTATGCATTTCTAACTATTTTTACTATAGGATGTGCTGATTACACTAGATTGTGCTATTAGAGTTACTGTGAAGCTATGTAGAGCACTAGAGGCATGAGGAACTGGATTGAATTCATTGCTAGAGGAGTCCTTTGTAGGAGTCTATATACATGCGAAATAAGTAGGCGAGTCTTGGCAACAGGCCATGGTGAGATGCATACGACTATGGTGACGACGCATCCGATTATGGTGACGACGCATGCGACCATGGTGACGACGCATCTGACTATCGTGTGACTACTGCAAACAGTTACAGATTAGACATTAAGATCCTCTGTAGGTGAATTTGCAACAGCAGAATAATATTACAACCTAGGATAGAGCTGTAAGCGAGTGTCGAATGGCATTAGAGTTATACAAACATTATTAGTAGACAGCCCTCTTAGCTACACAGTACAAGGCTTGGCGAAGCCCAGCCGGAACTATCGGATCATAGTATACAGATTAGGCATAGTCTGAACACAGTGGACGCCAGCGTGGCCAACAGTATGTAGTACGTTACGTTTAAGCTTTTTTCTGCCAGTAACTTCTTAATTTAGTAGTACTTTTATACATAAGCAGTAAATTAATTAGCAAGTACATAACATAACAGTAACTTCTTAAAATTCTTATACTTTTATACTTTTTACAAGAAGTTTTATTAGTCTAGGTTAAAATTATTCTAGAAGAAGCTTTTTAGCCTAGATAAAGTCCTCTAGAGTAGTTAATTTACTCTCTACAGCCCTATAATATAACTAGTTCTTTTAAAGCTGTAGAGCCTTAATTATACAACCTGCTAAGCAGTTTTTATTAATTATAACTATCCTCTTGCCTTTAGAGAAGGCTCTCTTACAGTTACAGCTTGTTAAATGTATATAAAGGAAATTAAAAGTAATTTTAAAGAGTGTAAAGTAGAAGTAACAACTAACTTTAAGCTACTAAGTAAAAGGTAATTAAAATAGTAGGGATTCTTTCTTAGCTATAGAAAAGTCTTTAATGTAGCTATTATAGTATTATTAAAGCTTTATTATTTTCTACTGTTTTTTGTATAACCTTAAGCCTATAAAAAAGCTTATGTTAACAGAAAGAGTTTACTTATAGCCCTTATTATAATACTTACTACTAGGGAGCTTGCGCTAGTAAAGTTGTAGATCCTTTTTCTTCTTATTACTTTTTATGTTTTTATTAATATAGTCTTAAAAAACTACCTTTATTAAAGCCTTAGCTTGCTTATGCTACGCTAGGTGCTTACACTAGTAGTCTTTAAACTAAATAAGTTATAATTAGAAGTTAAAAATAGTTGTAACAGTGTAGTGTAATATAAGCAGATTTATAATAATTTTCTTTTAGTATAAGGTTAGCTTTTAGATTCTAAACACAACACTATTTTTAAAGTAGTAATTATTACTTTTACTCTTAAGCTCCTCCTCTATCTTTGTAAGCTCTGTATACAGGTGCTAGAGGTTAACTATAGTTATCTAGATAAAGCTATACTTGCTATTACCTTTAAGTCTTTTTATTATAAAGTAGAAAAACTAAAGAAACTTAATAAGATAATTAACTTTCTTTTACTCTTTTTTAAAAATAGTTTTATAAAAGGTAGCAGCTATTAACGCGTTAGCACTTTATTATTTACATAAAAACTTGCTAATAAGCTCTTTTAACTTATAGTAATGTAAAAGCATAAGATATATGCTGTGCTAGTATACTTTACTGTTCTAAATAAAATTAAAAGTGCTAAAACTCTAGAGAAGATTATTAGCTAAGAGTAAAGCTTAAAAAGTTATAAAGGCTAATTATTATTTATAAGATGCTAGCACTGTGTTAACAAAGTTATGTAACTTGCCTACAACACCCTACTGTTAGTATAGCTTAAATTAATTATCTAAAGCAGCTTAGGCTAGAGCTTTTTTAAAAGTAGAGACTCTCTAGCTGTATATAACTACTTTAATAATAATTTAAATTATATAGCTAGCGCAGCAGATACAGTGTTTAGTAGTAAAAGGCAAGTAAAGCTTTTTAGCTAAAGTTGTAATAGTCTCTACATTATTATTTAATATATTATTAGTAATATAGTAATAGAATTTAAACATAATTTTATAGTCCTTAAGCACCTTAATAATCTCTAGCGCTTAATTCTTCCTAGTGTAGTCTCTGGATAAATTATTAAAGCTAATAAGAAGGTCTCTATGCTAGTAGTTAGCATCTATGTAGAGGATGTTAGTGTTGTAGTTTTAATTTTTACACTAACGCAGCTAGGCTAAGGTTTTACTAGTACATACTAAAAAAATAAGCTACTACCCCTAGGCAGGATAAGTAGTTTAAAGAATTCTATATATTAACACTTAGTGTAATTTTACTATAAGCTAATCTTAGTATTATTTAAATCTTCTACTTCTAGCGCACTAGACTGTTCTAAATATAGGTTAAGAGTGTAGTGTAAGAAGATAGTATAATGTTAAAAAGGTTAGCGCAGTTCTAAGTAAGTACCTTATAAGTTTTAGCTAAAGATGTGTTTTTAAAGGTTTAATTTTAAAAAATAACCTAGTCTATTACTACAGCTTAAAAAGCTTTCTTCTGCTAAGCTTTATAAAAAATAATTTTTGTAGATCTAGCTACTTTTATTATAGCTTTAAAAAGATTAGCAGGAAGCCTTAGGCTGTTAGGTAGAAAATCTCTACTAGCATTAATTTTATGCTTTTTCTAGAGATAAGAGATAATATAATTATAACTACTAATAATTTTTACAGCTCTATGTTGCCCTTAGAGGTAACATCTTTTATAAAGCTACACCTTAAGAATAGTGCTGTTGCTGTCCTTATACACTAAATCCCCCCTGTAACGCTAGACCTAGGAGATAGAATAATTACTACAGAGTTAACTTTTGTGCTTTACTTAATAGCTAAGTCTTTCTAGCACTAGCTTCTTTTTTCCTAGCTAAACATTGTTCTACTCTATTATAAAAGAGGCTCTAGAGTTAAGGTGCGCGTCTACTAAGAAATTATAAAAGAATACATCTTTACCTAAAGCTAGAGTTAGAGTTAAGGGCACTAACAACTCTAAAAGAGCTAACCTTAATTTAGCAAGATAATAAAAGCTAGTGTAATAAAGCACCTTAGCTTATTAAAACAACTCTAATAAGCAGAAGGATTAGAATAAGGCTGTACACTTGCTGTAATAAAGAAATTAAAACATCTAGCTTATTATAATAATTAATAAGATAAGGAGCTTTTCTAGAGCAAAAGTTAACTATTTTTATAGGGGGCTACTTAGCACACTAATTAGGCTACTATGCTACAAAACATAAAGTTTTATCTAATTATTACTTTAAAATATAACCTTAAACAAAGCTTCTAACGCAATAGCTAATAAAGTCTAAAAACAGAAGAGAAATCTCCTAAAATATAACCTCTCTAACCTGTACTACAGTACGTACTTGGCAATTCACTGTACAAAAGTTACATCTTACATTTTAACTACTTTTGTACGCCTCACGTGATTACTACGTTCACGTAGTTACGTTACGTACTACAGACTGTTGGCCACGCTGGTGGACGCAGTAGACGCATTAGATGCAAAATAAGTCTACGACTATTGCAAATACTACAACTATTGCAACTAAACATCTAGTATATAGTCTTAATTCTAACTATAGTTAGAAGGTTGTAATTAAAGTTTAGTTTTATCTTTATAATAAGACTAAGTAGCTATAACTGTTTTTAAAGACATTTATTGCTTTGTATACCTTGCAATATATATACACTCTAATTATTATCTTAACTAGATTGTTTTCTTGCTTCTTATACAGCTTAAGAGACAAACTATAATTAGCTCTAACCTTACTCTTGCTCTTATAGGCTCTACTCTAGGACTGTACACTCTAGCTAGACCTATTCTAATAACTCTAACATTATTCCTAGCCTAGGCCTGCGCACCCAACGCACGTCCTCATCAGCACGTGACAAGTAAGTAGATATTGTAACAAATAACTATTAAGATATTTTTTATTATACCTAGTTAGCGATCTTTTTTTAGCTAAGGTTTAATTCTAACTAGCCTTATTCTTAATATTATAAGCCTTATTATGCTCTTTAGAGACGTAGTAGATTACATTAGCAGCTTTAGCAGCATTAACATAATAATGTTGCTTAGCTTTTGTAACATAGACACTTTTAACACTATATTTCTTTTATTATACTAGTTAGTGTTAGAATAGTTAAGAATAGTGTATACTTACTTTTTTAAATAAAGTTATAGTAGCTTTATCTTTATTAAAGTTTTTTTTAAGTGCTTTTTACTTTTCTTCTCTTTTTTTAGTAACATTAGCTTTAGAGTAAGCGCGCTTCTTAAAAACAACTCTAGTTTTAGTAATTTTACCTATAACACTACTATGCGCGTATAGATAGTTATTATATAGGATTTTATTTTTACTATAAGCTATAAAGAGCTGGAATAGAGCTAATTAAGCTAGATTATACTATAATAAAAAGACTTATACTTCAAAGTACTAAATAATAGTATTTACTTATAATATAACTATTATGTTAGCCTATGCTAACTAAGTAAAGTTAAGTAGATTAATAAAAAACACTATATTAAAAACAGTGTTTTTAAGAGCCTGTTAGTTAAGCTTAAAGAAATAAGATGTCTGTACATAAGTACAGCTGCGTCCGTACACGCGTACAGCTGAATTAGGTTGCCTGAAACGTTGGCTATCTAGCCTGTGCGTTAGGGGCTGTGTGTACTTAAAAGCACTCTTTCTTTATATAAAAAGAGACGGCAGTAGTTAATAATAAGAAGATCTTTACCTACTTACCTCTTAGTACGCCCCTTAGGCGTATGTTTGTTTAATTAAACCTAGGTTAACTAACACTAATTAGTCTATTAATAGACTATTTACTGCGTGCGTAGCTACGCAGAGGATATTATCCTTAACAGACAGATTTGCAAGAATTAATAAAACTGCTACTGTACAAGAAGCTTACTCCTACCACGTGCGTAGCCACGCAGAGAGGGCGTGAACGAGCCTCATGCGCGCCCCTAGAGTTAACCGCCTGTACAAGAGCTAGCCCGCCGCTGCAGTATCTATCTACTGCGTGCGTAGCCACGCAGAGGAGGCACCTACTGCACTGGTAGCTGTTGTAGGCCTTTGGAGTCAACCGCTAGTACAAGAGCTAGCTAACCAGCCGCAGCACCTATCTACCGCGTGCGTAGCCACGCAGAGGAGGCATCTACTGCGACTGGTAGCTGTT
>NW_022985215.1:220108-224145 GCF_010093535.1 Lindgomyces ingoldianus | reverse complement strand
ACGCTCTACGTATAATGAACTTGCAAAGGTGACCTACGTGTCTAGAATAATACTACAGAGAGAGGTTAACCTTACTCTCTTAGTAGACTGCCTTAACATGTTAATAAGCCCTTCTTAAGTATAATAAACCTTATATATAGTAAACACTCTTATCTATATGTGTACAGGAGTGTACAAGCTATTTTGCTTTATAGAGGACTTTAAGAGCTAGATAATATAGGATTTAGGTGAGAGCTCCTTTGTGCTCTAGCTAAGCACAGGATCTATCCTACAGGAAGAAGATGCTGTACGCAGGCTAAAAAGCTAGCAGGTGTTGTAAACTAGCAGTACACTATAGGCCCTGTATAAAGAAGAAAAGAAAAGGATGCAAGAGATAGTATAAAGAAAAATAAAAAATAAAGTAAGGTAGGTAAGTAACTTAATTTATAAAAATAAAAAGTTGCTAGTGTCTATACATAAGTACAGCTGCGTTTGTACACGCGTACAGCTAAATTAGGTTGCCTAAAACGTTAGCTATCTAGCCTATGCGTTAAAGGCTATGTGTACTTAAGAGCTCTCTTTCTTTGTATAAAGAGAGAGGGCAGTTGTTAATAACAAGAAGATCTTTGCCTACTTACCTCTTAGTACGCCTCTTAGGCGTACGTTTGTTTAATTAAACCTAGGTCAACCAACATAAGAAGCTATTTAAAGTTAGCTTAAATAGACTATGTATAAATATGCTAAAGAAAAAGCTAAAATACACATCTTAAAGCACTTTTTACTAGATATAAAGTAATAAGCACGCTTTATATACTCAGTTTTATTTTATGCTATAATATAATTTATTATTTATAAGTACGTAATACCTACTACTTTTATTTATAATGCTTGTCTAATACATTTTATTAACATATTAAATATAAAAGTTATTAGAATATAATTTTATGTTAGCTAAAGCTAATTAATCCTTTTTAAAAAAACTATAGTTAGATTATAATAAAGTAGGCTAAAAAAGTTTATTTTTAAGTTATTAAGTAAAATTAAGTATAAAAGAAAAACTTAAAAGCAGATTAAATAACAGTTAGTGTAAGTAAGGTAGAATAAGACTATTAAAGCTTATTAGCACTCTTTTATACTAGATTATGCTAAAGTAGCTTAAAATATACTTACTTTAAAAAGTTTAAAATCTTCTAAATTCTAACCTATAAAAAAAAGTAAAAGTATAAAGAAGATAGACTTCTAGAATAGTTAGACTCTCTTCTAACTACTACTTTATTAGTGTAAGATATACTGCTATTTTACTTTTACTTTTACTTTATACTTTTACTTTACTTTTCTTAATAAATCTAAGTTGTTTTTAAATAAACTTATATAAAATTAACTAAAATAAGTAAAAGAAAGCCTTTAAAGTATTATATAACACTTTATTATGCTACTTAGCCTTATTATTATCTATTTTATTGTCTAAGTTGTAGGACTACTATAAAGGGGGATAATATAAGGCTAGGTGTCCTAGAACAGGCTAGTATAGCCTCACCCAACCTGTTTAGGGGTCACATGACCTGTGCTTCGTATATAAGCATGAATCCTAACAGGCGAGGCTTGGCAGCGATTTGTCTCTCTTACAATACACTCCTATCTTTCTCCGAACCCTTGCTCTCAGTGCTATCCGTGCTATCTACTATCCCATCTTTACACATGCTGTACAAGGAGGATTTAAAATAGAGTTTATAGGATAGGAGACTGTCTCTTAGGCTTCGTAGGCGTCTTAGGCGTACAGAGGCAGAGAGAGACTGTAGAAGCAGGTATCCCTAGTTTCTAGGTAATATCCTTTTGTTTCTAGCCTATCTTATAAAGGGTATTAATCTGTATACGCTCCTTGTACGTTAATTGTTAATTTAGTGTCTTTAGCATCATAGTACACTTTAGTAGTAGAGTGAGCTAAATAAGGGACGTAAAGTTTGTTAGCAACCTACTTACAAAGGGTTGTAAATTATTCAGAACATTCTACGCATAGATGTTAGCTTGTGCACGCGGAACAGCCCGGTTAGAAGGACCCCTATGTAGTAAACCTTAAGAAAAAGCCTTAGTTCTTTTCTACTATAAGAATAATCTGCTGTAGCTAATTGTAAATGCCTATATGTGTTAGATTAAAGCCTTAGGTGACTCATGCCGAGGGCCATGGAATCTTACGGAACCATATAGAACGGTTTTTCCAATGACTCTACAAGCTTCTGATTATCCAAGACAGAGGGTCCTCGAACTCCTCCAATGATGCTAGCAGGGAGGACGGCCGAACCGCACCGGCCAGGAGCTTGCGCCGGAGGCGATGGTTTGTAGATATATCTGAAGAGAAGAGTGCTGTATGCTGCTCTAGATAGTGTAGGGACTTGCTAAGCATAGCCACCATCACAGCTCTGCTAGTAATTTACTCATCCCTCACGAACATGAACAACTTAAAACTTCTCACGACCCTCACAGATCGAACTGAAGCACACCTCCACGGCCCTAGAGATTGCAGTGCTTATGAATAGAGCCGCTGGTCGTTTTACTGTACGATCAGCGTGGCCAACAGTCCGTAGTACGTAACGTAACTACGTGAACGTAGTAATGTGAGAGGTATCAAGCAGGAAACACAGGTCACAGAGAGGGAATGCAGGATAGGGGGGTAACAAGAGAGTAAACCTTAGGGTCGGAGGCAGAGGTACGGAGGCCGAGGAGCCTATATACCCCGTGCCAAGCCCTTAGGGTACTCAGGGGTTAGATAGCTGTAACATAACCGTGACAAGTAATCACGTGAGGCGTACAAAAGTAGTTAAAATGTAAGACATAACTTTTGTACAGTGAATTGCTAAGTACGTACTATAGTACAGGTTAGAGAGGTTATATTTTAGGAGATTTCCCTCCTGTTTTTAGACCCTATTAGCTATTGCGTTAAGAGCTTTATTTAAGGTTATATTTTAGAGTAATAATTAGATAAAACTCTGCGTTTTATAGCACAGTAGCCTAATTAGTGTGCTAAGTAGCCCTCTATAAAAATAGTTAACTTTTACCTTAAAAAGCTCCTTATCTTATTAATTATTATAATAAGCTAGATGTCTTAATTTCTTTATTATAGCAGGTGTACAGTTTTATTCTAATTTTTTTACTTATTAAAGTTGTTTTAATAAGCTAAGGTGCTTTATTACACTAGCTTTTATTATCTTACTAAATTAAAGTTAGCTTTTTTAAAGTTATTAGTGCTTTTTGTAACGGCGCACGCACTCCCATATGCCTCTGAGTGGATTCCCACCGCATTCGGACCCATTGTCCTGCCTGCGCCGTTACACTTTTAACTTTAACTTTAGCTTTAAGTAAAGATGTATTCTTTTATAATTTTCTAGTAGATATACACCTTATGTTTGCAGTAATCACACGATAGTCAGATGCGTCGTCACCATGGTCGCATGCGTCGTCACCATGATCGGATGCGTCGTCATCATAGTCGTATGCGTCGTCACCATGATCTGTTGCCAAGACTCACCCACTCATTTCGCATGTATATAGACTCCTACAAAGGACTCCTCTAGATAGAGAATACAATCCAGTTCCTCATGTCTTTGGTGCTCCACATAGCTTCACACCTTAACTCTAAAGCCTTTTTTATAATAGAGTAGAATAATGTTTAGCTAGAAAAGAAAAAGGTAGTGCTAAAAAGACTTAGCTGTTACATAAAGCATAAAAGTTAACTCTATAGCAATTATTAGCAGAGCTTGCTCTGCTTATTATATTCGGGTTTGCAGAACGAAAAGTTGAGCAGAATCTCCTCTTTTAGACGCGCTAGTTAGTCAGAATTTCTTTAGATAAACCCTGGTAACGCTGTTTCTCTGTTACCTTATGTGTTTCTTATATTCTTTTTTAAAAAAAAATGTATACCTAATGTAAGTGCACCTTTATGCTAATTTGCATGCAGTTTGCTCTAGCATGCGTTGTGTAAAACATGTTTAAATTATAGTTAGTTGCGTCTGTTCCACCTCTCTAGCCACATCGGTGTGTCGGGGATTGGCATCAGCCACATT
>NW_022985215.1:100091-220098 GCF_010093535.1 Lindgomyces ingoldianus | reverse complement strand
GGATTGGCATCAGCCGCATCGGTGTGTCGGGGATTGGCATCAGCCGCATCGGTGTGTCAAGGATTGGCAGAGACTACAGGTGGGCTGACCTGATCGGCTTGCCAAGCCGACCCGGCATGGTCAGTGCGCTTAGTCGCACAAATCTCGCCTAACCTGCAAAATTATCTAAGCAACCTTACCTAACCTTATTACTACAAATTTATTAATAATACATTTAAAATGTCTTTTATAAATATAAATAAGGCAAGTTATTTCTAGGCATTAGAAACACTATATCTTACTACTTTAAGCTGCGTATGTTAAATATGCTAGCTTAAAAACTTATCCTAGCACCTTTAAGCTGTAGAAGAAAAATGTAAGTAAAGCTAAGTAGGTTAATGTATTACTAATGTATTAACAATGCATTAGAATAAAGGCTAGGTTAAAATCACTCTAGGTGAACTTTTATGCTGCTTAAATCTTGCAGAGGACAAGAATAAGGGTGTAGAAGTAGAGTTTTATAATTAAAAAGTAAAACATCTTTATAATTAATTCTTAATTTATTACTAATACATTAAACACTTTTTTCTACTAATGTAACGATCCTCATGAATCGTTCCATCTCGGATGGCCCGGAAGGCCCCCGTATCGGCCCCGACCCCGACCTGGCCCCGACCCCTGCTGTTACCCCTATTCCCTCATGTATTTAGTCGCACCTCGCCCCCGTAGCTAGCTCGGTAGTTTTCTGATATCCTACGTACAAGGCCTATAGGTGTCATTGGTATTCCCAGGTCTCTGAGTCCCCACGCACTCCTATATGCCTCTGAGTGGATTCATACCGCATTCAGACCCATTGTCTTGCCTGCGCCGTTACAACTAATAGTAATTTATGTGCGCATGTTAAAGCTTATAAAGTGTAGCTAGTAAAGCCTTACGCTAGTACACTTAGTCTAAAGAAGTTAAGAGCTGTTAAAAGTAAAAGTCTTATAGTATTATATCCTTAATCTATTACTAATGTATTACCTTTAGAGTTTTATAATAATCTTTTATAAGCCTAGAACTAAATATATAACTCTAATAAAAATATTACTAGCTCTAGTAAGAAATATATTATTCTTTAAAATAGTTTTTTGCTAATAAATTAATATTAAAGACTTCTACTAAAGGTTTTTCTATTTTAAAGCCTTATAAACGTCGCCCTTATGTCCCTATTAATAAGACTAGAAAGAATAAAGGTAAAGTAAATAAGATTTAATGCATTATAAATATATTAGGACTTTATTAAAATATTTATAAGTTAACCTTTCTTGCGCTTACTTAGAAGCTAGAGTAAAAAGTAGGTGTTACACTGCGTGCCTTACTGCAAAGCGTAAAAGTAAGTATATACTAATACTTTAATAATGCATTGCTAATTTATTAATAGCCTATTTTACTAATATCTCTACTATAAGTAGAGATACTAACTGCCTAGTGTAGGCTAAGTTTATAGATAATTTTTCTAAGAATAATAAAAAACAGGTTATAAAGAAAGTTAAGAATAAAAATAAGAATAAGGATAAAGTTTAAGTCTAAGTCTTTTTAAATGCATTAAGAATGCATTTTTAATTAGTTATAACTGCACAAAGGAATAAGAATATAGTTCTTTAGTATCCTAATAGTGCATTATTAATACATTATTACTAGACTCTTATTTATAATTTTATTCTTCTCTTCTGCAAATCTAATTCTAACTGCTTATTTTATAGCCTAAGAGCCCTTACCTGCTTCTTTTTTAATAATAGTTTAGCTTTTTTTCTTTATTTTTTTATATTATCTTGCTTTTAACTTATAGTTTACGCCTAGTTAAGATAATTCTAAAAAGACACTTATTAAAGAAGTAGAGTACTTAATCTAAATTATTAGCAATTTATTCTTAACTTATTAGTAATAAGTTATAGATTACTTTTTTATCTTTTTTAAATATCTTTTTTTTATAACTGTAATCTATTACTTATTACTCTAAACAAAAAGGCGTTAGATAAGAAGTTAGAAAAGTTATTATTTTTATCTAAAAATAATTATTAACACTTTTAATTGCGCGTTGCAAGTTCCTTTTTAAAAAGTGCTTTTAAAAAATAATGTATTAGTAATGCATTAATAATAAATTAAGGTAATACTTACTCTTTTTATAATTTACTTTCTTATACTTATAGCTAAGAGTAGTAGATCTGTATGTATAGCTAATTCTATACTAAGTTCTAACAGCTTTTTATTAGTAATCTTATTAGTTAAGAATCTTAGCACTATTAAAGTTAGTAATACATTAATAATATATTAAAATTACTTACTAATAGATTGCTTAAAAGAGGGATAACTACCTGCTTATAGAGTTTAACTTATAGTAAGTCTGCTCTGTAGCATTTGTATTCTGTCTTGTTCTATTCTAGACAGCTAGATCTATGCTAGAACAGTACTTATTTACTCTACTAGCTATAACAGGATAGTGTTTGTGTCTTACCTAGTCTTAGACCTGCTTAGTTACATTTAGGTCTTAATAAATTAGTAATAGAGTAATAATAAATTATAAATATTTTACTATTAATAAGTAGATTATATAGAGCATAATACTTCTTAGTAGACTAGCAGTGTTAAAGGGACATTATCTAATGCTATAGGGATGTTAGCTGTTAAGTTTTTTTCCTAATAATGCGTTTTATACTATGTTAGAAGTAAATTATGTAGTAAATAATTAAATTCTTAGCATGCTACTGCTACTTTTAGTGCTATAGATCTATGCTTATAAGATAGCAAGAAAATCCTAATATATTAGTAATGCATTTAGAATGTAATAGGTTAGGTATACCTAGCATCTGCTTTATATCTATATCTATTACTATAACTCTAAAACCCTCTTAGTAGATATAGAACTAGTAGATAGGAACCTAAAAAATCCTTAAAATAGTAGAGAAGAACATTAAAAACATTCTCTTATATAAGATAACAGATTCTTAGTTAACAAACACCTAAGTAAGTGTTATTACTATTCTATTAGAATTACATTCTAAACATATTAGGAATAGGTTTAACTTTACATACTTTTGCTATGCTTTTGTAAGAATGTTGTAAATATAATCTCCTTCTTATCTGCGTTACAGAGTCTTTTAAACCCTATATTACATTTATAAGATTCTAGCTGTAATAACAGCTCTATTTGCTGTTTAAAGAAACAGAAAATAAGTATATTTACTCTATTATTATAGATTTGCTAAATATACTATAATAAATTATTAATAACTTATTAATGTATTAATAATGCTTTATACTTACAGCATTTATGTTCCTAAGATGCTAAGTATAATACTTATGCTTAACACCTGCAATATCCTGCCCCTCTAGGTAGGAGAGAAGTTGTTGTTTATAGATAAAAGCTAATATCTTATCTATATTAGCAAAACTTTAGTAAACATTAATTAATAATTTGCTTTAGTGTTGTAGGCAAAACTTGCAGAGAGCAGAGTTCTGTAAAAGTCTATCTAATATATTAGCAATGCATTAATAATTTTTTCTTATTACTTACTTATTGTTAGCGTTAGATTATTAATCTGTTTAATTATAAAGATTAATCTATTAATTAGCTCTTACAGTGTTTGTTTTGCTAGCAGTAGAGGGTGTGTATGTGTTCTATAAGAGGTAAGAAAAATATACTCGCACTGTGTATAATCTTTTAGAAGAAATATATTATACATGACTTTGCAAGTAGCGTAAAGCATTCAGCTAGCTCCTTAACAGTAGTTAACCCCTAATAGATTAGCAATGTATTTAGAACCTATTAGAGATACATTACTATAATATGTTTTTCTTAACTAATTTTGCTCTATAACAAAACACTAGTTGCTTGTACTAGATTTTTAGTCTTTATTACTAAACTATCCTACTAAGAATTTAAGCTTTAACTAAAGGTTTGCTAGTATAGTCTTAAAGTAGTGTCTATTCTAGCGCTAGCCTGTATAATTAACACAAGCAACGTATTAAATTAGTATATTAGTAATAGTCTAGTATAATGCATTAGAAATATATTAATAATGTATTCTGCTATATTTACTTGCTTTAGCAACTCTCTAAATATAAGCTTGCAAGTATTATTTCTTACTTCTTATCTACATGCCTTTTCTTTCTAGAAAATACTCTTTTAAGCAAGATACTAACTATAATAGTAAGTTTAATAAATTCTAAATATATTATTAATGCATTATAAACCTATTTACTTACGCTTAAACAGTAGATAAATTATAAGTTTTCTGTTGCTCTTAAATTCTTTCTTAGTCTTTAGGCTATAGAGAGGTGTAGGTCATGTTACATATAGATAGACTAAGATACTTACAATATCTAATGCTAGTGCACTGTTAATTATATCTTTAGCATTAGATATTATTAAAGAGTCAGTTTTTTAAAGGGCTTTTCTAATTAAGTTTATAGCAGAATTAAATCTAATATGTTAGCAATGCATTATAAACTTATTAAGAATAGATTACTAACATTTTCTTAAACTAGTTTGTATTGCTTCTTATCTAGGCTAGAGGTTTAGACAAGATAAGCAACGCCATCTTTACTTAACTCTAGGTACTCTAGAAAATCTAGAGCATAGTAAAGCTTCTTTACTGTTAAAATATGCTTACTACCTAGAGTAGATATTAGGATGACGCTATCCTTTAGCTTACAAAGCATAGATTGCTAGTAATCTATTAGCAATGCAGTCTAAATGCATTAGAAATATAATAGCTTATATAAGGGTCTCTTTATTTTCCTTTAAACTAGCAGAATTATTTATTACTATTAATGTTAATATGTTAGGTTCACTTGCAACAGAAACACTATACAGGAAATTAAGGTTGTTCTCCTATGTTGTAATAGGATCAACCCATGGCTGCACAACAGTAGGTGCATTAAAAAGTGCAGCTGCTAGGTTGTGGTTAGTTTAAATATATTAGGAATGCATTAAGAATACATTATAGTCTATAATATTAAGACAACACTTCTACATTTTTTTCTGTTGCGGCAAGGCAGCATTTTAACATTTAGCTGACCTGATGCGGTTTTCAGCTAACGTGGCAAAAAAATGTGGCTTGCCAAGTCACCTTAGCTGAGGTAAGTGGCCCAGGTCAGCTGGGCTGCGCCCTGGGATTGGCAGTTGCTCGCACACCTGAGTTGCTCACTTTTGCCAAGACCACACCACAACAAACTTTATTATAGCCCTGTCAGATTAAAGCACTGTTTCTGGGCTTCCTGAGATGAATGATGGGTTTGGGATATGATGTATAGGATGATGATTGATTGTATTGATTTATTAATGTTTCTTTTTCTTTTTGTCTGCTCTGCTCGTGTTGCTCAGCTTTTGTTTTTCCGGTCCAAGTCCCTCGCGCACTAGCCCTATGCGCGACCAGCTGCAACATGCAGCAATTTGCAGCAACATACTGTTCGAGCTTATTGCTCGTACTATGTAGCAGCTTTCGTCCAGCGTTCCTCCTGTCTTGACAGTAGGTGCGCATATCTGACAGGCTCATAACAACCCACTCTAGCACTATAGAGTACAGTACAGCCTGGAATATTATTTAGATACTACTTCTACTTCTTGCTTACACGTTTGCGCGTTATGCCTAGTCTAATTGCACTGTCCACAGCGCCTTTAGAATTGCTTATCTACTTTAGCTTACACCTGCTTCTTTGCCTTTTTCCTATCACTGCGCGCTCTAAACTTATTTTAAGCTGTTAAGCGCAGGCCTTTCTAAATGTACCTGCCTTATTAGCTGCTTAAAGCTTAGTAATTTCCTATTACGCTAACACTAGCTTATGTACAATTATTGCTGCCCTTTGTAAGGCTTTTTTTCTAGAGGCATTACCCCCCTAGAACCCTCTCTATACGTAGAGCTACTTGCAACACAACTAATATCTACTAGAGATTGTTGCCTGCTGCTGTAATCTACTGTAGTTTGCTCCAATTTGCTATAGTTTGCCGCAATTTGCTGTAGTTTGCTGCAATTTGCTATAGTTTGCCGCAATTTGCTGTAGTTTGCTACAATTTGCTGCAATTTACTTTATACATTTCCTAACACTGCTAGGTAATCTCTTACTAACACCTCTAGGCATTAGCCTATTATATTTAAACAGTAGTTAAAAAAGCTAAACTAGCAGTTGTGCAAGCAAAACAGCTTGTTAAGGTATTACATGTACTACATGTAAAGATGGGATGGTAAGTAGCACGGATAGCACTGAGAGCAAGCTTTCGGAGAAAGATAGGAGTGTATTGTAAGAGAGACGAATCGCTGCCAAGCTTCGCTTGTCAGGATTCATGCTTATATACGAAGCACAGGTCATACGACCTCCAAACAGGTCAGGTGAGGCCATACTGGCCCGTTCTAGGACATCCGGCCTTACACTACATTAATGTTTGCGGCGATAGAGAGGCAGAGGCAGAGGCAGAAGCAGCGCTAGAGCTCCCTAGTACTCTAAGAAATTCCTGCAGAGGCAACAAACTACACAAGCTGCAGCTCTACAACTAGGGCTTTAATGCTAAAACAATTAACGTACCTAACAGGTTGGCCGGCCACTTTTGCCAAGCCCCCACTAAAACCACCCTATTCTGGCGCAAAACAGCCCACTTTAGCCCTATATAAAGCAATACAACACAAGATATTATTTAGAGTCTACTTCTGCTACTTGCTTACACGTACGCAAGTTATGCCTAGTCTAATTGCACTACCTGCATTACTTTTAACTTAGCTTACCTTCTTTAGCGCGCACCTGCGTCTTTAGCTTCTTCCTATTACTACGCGCTCTAAACTCCTTTAGAGCAGTTAGATAAGCTTTATCCTTAACTATTAAAGTCTTTTCTGCCTAAATCTGCTTCTTTTTATGCAATCTATGTTATGTAGCAGCCTTATTTACTGCTTAAAGCTCTATAATCTTTTTTTACACTAACACTAGCTTATGCGTAATAATTGCTACCCCTTTTAAGACTTTCTTAAAGGTCTTTACTATAGATGTTAGTAAGCTATTTATATGCCTTTAAATTTTTACTTTTATAAGCATTAATTATAACTTAAATTTAAGAGTATTACTTAGGGTTTACAACTGCTAGGGCTTATTATTAATAGGTAGTAGTAGTAATAGAGTATATAACTAGACATTAAGGGCTATTTTAACCTATTTTAGGTTAAATAGAACTAAACTAGCGCTTTAAAACCCTTCTTAAATATTACTAAAAGTAATTACTACATTATAAGCGCGTATAAAGCATAGTAAGAACTTAAGTTTTATAATATAAGTAATCTAGTTACATATAAGATCTTTAGCTTAGCACTTATACACCTTTTTTAAAGGGGTAAAATAACCTACATTAAGAGGCTGTAAAAAGTATAATAAGTGTAAAAGTATATAAATAGTAATAATCTTATTTTCTTTATAGTACTGCTAGAAATTAAGTAAGTTATAGCTTTTATAGCTATTAATAATAAAAAGCTAATAAGCACTTATAACTTTTCTTTTTATATGCTTATTAAAGTGCTTTAACTACTGCAGCTTAAGCTTATTTATTGTCTAGCTGTTTTTAGAGACTATAATAACCTAGTTTTAAAGTAAATTCTTCTTTTTATACTAGGCAAAAAGGTAATAGCAGCCCTTAAAGATAATAAAAAGTAAAATAGCCTACTTTATTATATTAATGCCTTAGATAACTATTATTTACTTCTTATTACTTTACTATATTACCTTTAGCTGTTCTTATTTCTTTAAAGCTGTAATAACTGCTTTAGTTAATATCTAGCCTATTATAAAGCCTACTTTATTAAAGTTATCTATGTTTTTATCTTAGATACTATACTTAGCTTTTATATTAGCTACTAAGTAAAACTAGCTTTAGATAACCTTTAGATTTTTATAAAGCGCTCTTTTATAATTATACTTATAATTAAACTTTATTATAAACTTAAAGTAGTGCTTAACTTATATACTAGGCTAGTTTAAGCTAACCTAGCCTAGATTACACTCTGCGCGCAAGAAATTAGCTATATTAGCTATAGCTGTAAGTCTAAAAGGAAATCTATGTATAATAAGCTTAAGTATATACTTAACAACAACTTTTTTTTTAAGCTTAGTTAGATTTCTTAATTTAGGCTAGCATTCTACTTATAAAGGCTATCTAGTGTGTTAATTACTTAGTATTATATAAAAAACATTATAAATAGCTACAGCATGTTATAAGAAAAGTTTTAAGTTTTATTTAAAAGCTTAAAAAGTAAGCTGTATTTAACATTCTTTAGAAGATTTAATCTAGTGTTGTTGTTAAGGCATTATGTAGATAGGTAGAGTGTAGTAGAGGCTTAGCAAAAGTGGCTAGCTAACCTGTGTAGCCGGCTAACCCGTTAGGTACGTTAAATTAAAGATATTAGGTAGCAGTATTAGGCGTAGTGTGGCAGTATTAGGCAGTAAAAGGAACAGGTGCAACGCTAGAGAACGTAAGGTGTAAAGAAGAGGAAGACTATTATAAGAGTAGAAACGCGTTAAAAGCTAGAGCTAGAACGTGTTCTCTTAATTATAGCTAATAATTAACTAATTTCTAAATAACTAACGTTAATCTTAAATTTATATAAACCTTTAGTTTTTAAAAAATAAATTTTACTAACTTAATTAAAGCTAAAAATTAGCTAGCTATTATTTACTTTTAAGTATTACTTTACTTATAAGCTTACTCTATAATAAGTAATTTAGTTATATATAAGGTTTTTAGCTTAGCGCTTATATAATTTTTTAAAAATATAAAATAACTTATATTAAATAGCTATAAAAAGTGTAATAAGTAAAAAAGTATATAAATAGTAATAATTTTACTATCTTTATAGTATTACTAAAAATAAAGTAATTTATTAGTAACACATACTGTTAAATAGGCTCCGACAGCTAGCTGCTTATAGTATAAGCACTTAAGTAGCAAGAGTAAGAGTGGTGTACAGTGTGCATAGTGTATAAGGTAGGTAAGGTAAGGGCAACATGTTTCTAGTTCTATTACTCTTGTCTTTCCTTTATATAGAGAAAAAGGGGGATATCTAGATGTTTGCGCACAAAGGTTTACGCATAAGCATTATGTAACATAGATATGTAATCCTGCTTGTGCGCAATTATTTGTATCTAGGCTGCAACGCTGCTGCTGTGTACAGACACTAGCAACTTTTCTTTTTGTCTAAAGAGTTACCTTCTATACACGTTACCTCTCTTCTGTCTATGTAGGTCTATCTAATTATGTTCTGCCTTTACTTTACTCTATTTGTTAGAACTTACCTTAGTAATGCTGTGCGTTAGAATAGGCTAGTTATGCTATATAAATAGCTTTTCTCTTCTTTATTCTTTGCTTTCTAAGCTTTACTGTATAATCTCTTAGCTTTTTTCTCTTTTTATATAGTACTAACAGTGACAGATCTTTATAATAAGAAAAATAAGTGCGTATAATATAAAAAAAAAACAAAATAAAGAGAAATAAGCCTTATATAAAAGTGTTGTTAGTCTAGTTAGTTTAAGGCATCTTTACGCACAGGATCTAGCTAGTCTATAGATGCTTCTATCTAGATAGAGAGGCAGTTAGTTAGGACTAATAATTAAAGAGCTTAGTTTAGTGTTTTTTTATACATACATCTACTAAGTTGTCTTTACTATTAATTTACTTTATTTTAGTAATTTCCCTTTTTTTATATAATTTACAGAGTAACATAATGTTAATTATAAGTTACTTTTTACTAGTAGTGCTTAGCTTAATAAGGTAATTATATAAAAACTTTAAATCTATATAAATTACTACTAAGATTAGTAGTAGTTTAAGTGTTTATATAATTTACTATAGAGTTGTACTAAAGGTAATTATATTATTAAACCCTCTAACTATTTTATATAGTTTACTAGTAAAGACACTTCTAGTTACTCTTTTACACTTAGTAGAATTTTAGTGTATAATGTTACCTAGTATTTTAAAGTAGTTGCTTTACTCTATACAGTCTTTATTACTTAATATAATTAAGAATTCTAGCTATAAGCTAAAGTTTTTATTATTAGTAAATAATTTATCTATAAAGATAAACAGCTTTGCATAATTAAGCTATAATAGTAGAAAGGTAAGACTACACTTACTATTATCTATCTACTATTAGATTTATGTGTTAAGTGTGTTAATATTATTATACAAAAAGTTTATAGTTTATGTAGTAATAAAGAGGTTAAATGCTACCTTTAGTTAACACATAGATGTAATGTATGCCCCTCTTACATATTACTTAATATATTATTATGCAGCATTCTTATTTTTTAGGTTAATTATATAAAAGTAGCTTACTTATCTCTTCTAAGTAAAAACTACTATGTTATGCGTAAGTTTAATTCTTTTACTATTAAACTTAATAAGCTGCTTTTCTACTAAAATAGTTTTACCTTTTATATAAAACTTTACTTTTTATAGTTTTTTCTTTTCTCTTTATGTAAAATTTTTTGTTATAATGCTTAAAGTGTTGTCTATCTATAAGCTAGTAATACTAAAGGTGTGCTCTCTTTTATTAGTAATTAAGAAGTAGGGGTTATATAAAAAAATGTGCATACATAGCTTTTCTTTATAGTAGTTATAGTATATCTTAAACTAATACAGTCCTAATTTAGCAGCTCTATATAAGAGTTGTACAACCTAGAGTATTATATTTAGTAGAAAGCTCTAGCGCATCTCCTTTAGTAGCTTTATGTATAGTGTGCACATAAGCTTATCTATTAATTAAATGTATACTTATATAATATTACATAGTTTAAAATGCATTTTATATGTAGCTCTTAAGCTTACTTTTATAGCTAAAAGTAGTCTCTAGCTTATCTTCTAGATAGTTAGTAACTAGGTAAGGATTTCTTCTTTCTCTTTATCTAAGTAGCTAGCAAACACTAGGCAGGATTTTTTATATAGTTAGGTTGTTTTACTTTTTACTTTTTATATAAAGCAAAGGTTAAAAATCTAACTTTTATGCTTTATTAAGTTATATGCTATAACCTTAAAAGTGCTATTAGTAATTAAGGTGTTTATCTTTATGTAGTCTAATTTCTTAAATAGTTCTCTAGGTGTAGTAATTACACTGTCTATATAAAGCTTAATAGATAAGGCCTAATTATCCTTTTTCTTCTAGGTTAGAAATACCTAGTCTAGACTTTATGTAGGTTTTCTTTACCTTTTACTTCTTCTAGTATCTATATCTTTTTTTTACACTAGTGCAGCATTACTATCTTAAAGGGCTTAGTCTATAGTAGGCTCTAGTTCTGCCTTTATAATATTCTTATAAGGCTGTCTTTTCTTTCTCTTCTTTAGGGGATCTTTTTATATAAGGATTAGTTTATCTAGGTTATCTATTATAGGTAGGTTATCTTTCTTCTTTTTTTATAGTACAGTTTAACCTGTGTATATTAAAGCTTTAGTAAGCTATTTTTTCTCTTAATAATAATGTCTCTCTCTTTAATACTCTTAATTTTATATAGGCTAGTCTAGCCTTTCTTCTCTCTCTATGCTATAATCTCTAAGCTAAGAGGGAGGTTAAAAACTTTATATGTTATAAAGCTATTATAAGTGTTAATTACATAATTAATGTTTACTTTTACATAGTCTTTTTAAAGTATTTTTATTACCTTTTATATAGCACTTACTTATGCAATAATGTCTAGTAATAGTAAAGAGTTTAAGTTAATTCTTAGGTATACCTTAAAGACTAGCAGCGTGGGTACTAGACTATGCAGGCTAGCTGTGTTGTTTAGAGCCTTAACTGCTATCTATAGGATAGCCTTATTATCTGTACAGTTACCTAGCTTAGTCTTTAGGATGTTAAACACTTGTTAGAGAGGTGTGTACACACGCTTAACCTTTCTAACTGCCTAATATGCTTCTACAGGCATCTGCCTACATGTAGCTCCTATAATCTTTGCATAAGCTTAAAAATCCTTTAAAGTAAAGTTTATACTAGAGTTATGCATAATGTAGTCTAGAAGTTCTTAATAAGTGTTAATTTAGCATTTGCACAGTACATCCTAGGTATCTTATGTAGACATAGATTTTAGGAATATAGCAGCCTAAAATAATGTGTCTATATTAATAACATATAGAACATTTTTATTATTAATTTATACAACATTAATAATAACTTTATAGTTAAAGTAAGTGTTATTTTTAATTATAAACTTAAATCTTTATAAGGCCTAGTTATATAATTAGTAGAGGTGGCAGAACTTCTTAATCTTTTCTAGCACTACAGCATTAATGTTGTAGCTAGCGCTAGTTAGCATCTTCTAGAGTCTCTCTATGCAGGGGTGTCTAAATTAGTAGTAGAGGCAGTAAAGTTTTAATTTAGTAAAGAAAGATATAAATTCTTTTTTACTAATATTAAAAAAAAAGTGTCTTTATTTTTATATAATAAAAATAGTAGTTTTGTCTTTACATATAATAATATTTAAAATGTTGTTAAAGTATGCCCTAAGTTAGTTAGCATTTACTAGTAATAGTAAAAATAGTGTTAGAGTCTCTAGAATATAGTATGTAACTAGACTAATTAAGTTCTAGATTTATATAGTACTAATTAATTTCTTTAGTGTCTAGCTTTTAAAGCTAATATCTATTTAGCTAAGTGTTTAATTAATTTCTATACATAAGTTCTCTTATATATACGCCTTAAGTTAGGACTTACTAACAGTAGAGATTTTTGCTGTGCCTGTGTTCTATAGTTTGCCTTAGTATACTGTATAGTATTAGTTATTAAGGATAAACTACTTAGCATATTCTTTAGGTTTAATGCTGTAGATGTTCTCTTCTATTGCATAGTGTAAATAGGCAGCAGAGGTAAAGTAGTTAACAGCTTTCTTAGCATTCTTACTTTTTTATTTTATTTTTTTTACATTATGTAAATTATTTTTTTCTTTAAGGTAACCTTTAAAGTTTTAGATGTATAAAGTAATAGCTTTATATAATAAAGTCTTATTATAAAAATCTTTATATAAAGTAACATACTAGTTCTTTGCTTATGTATAGTTATTATAAAGGTAGTTTAATAACTAACATTCTTTTTTATAGCAAATAAAGCACTTTTTTATTTATATACAGTTGTCTCTAGATTATAGCCTAAACCTAAATAAAGATCTTCTATGTTGTTCTTTTTTACACAGAGAGAAGCTTCTTTCTTATTATGTAAACTTTTATTATGTAAAGTTATATTAGCAGTTTATGTAGTATACATTAGGCAGTTTCTAGAGGTATTAGTTTACCCTTTAGTTTATAGTAACTTAAAGTAATGCCTATAAGTTACTAAATAAGGCTTTGTATAAGGGCTTAATAGTAAACATAGCATGTTCTAGTTCTAGTTATCCTTAACAGGCTTATATAACAGCAGTGTGCAGTAGAACATCCCCTTAAAATTTTATTTTTAGTGCTCTTTATATAAGTATAAGCTTATTAATTATTGTTTTAAAGACTTTATATAAACTTTTATTAAAGTTTTTTTATTAGTATTATATAAAAGTTATTGTTATCTAGTCTATCTAGTACTAGCTATAGTTTACATTAGTGTTAAAGTAACTGCTTAAGGTGTTGTACAAATGCTTCTAGTTATGTCTAGGGCCTATGTTGTGCATATAGTACATATTTACCTAACCTTCTAGGATATCTAGAAAGATGTCTATGTACTAAGTTTCCTAGATATTTAGCTATTAACATAAATTAATAAAGATCCTTATTTTGTTTATAAAAATGTTATATAGTTAACTTATATAGTTATTATTTTTTTTATACTTTTTAAAATTATATAATTTTATCTGCTAAGAGTTTTTCTTTAGTAGTTTCCCTTTAGAGTGGAAGTTTGTACAGGTTGTAATGTAGTATAGATTGTGCAGGTGGTATTGGTGGTGCATACACTACTGCAGGCGGTGGTGTGTACAATTGAGGGTGTGGAGCAGGCGTTGGGTAGGGTGGCATGTATTGTTTGTACAGTGATTAGTGTAGTGCTAGCTAAGGTGTAGGAGCAGGTAATGCTAGTACATTTAGTGTTAATAGCAGCATTATGTTTAGTCTACTTCTGTGCAAAGCCTTATATAGTAATAAAAGTTGTGTATAAAGCCTTTTTAGTGCAATTGCCTTTTCTTATGCTATATTGTACAGCTTCTAGGCTTAGGTACCTTTAGTGCCTAGCTGTAGTGTGATTCTCTTGTCCTCTAGCACTTATATAAGCTCCTTTTTAAACGCGCAGCTAAGTGCTAAGAAGTCTTATAGTGTCTATTTTTTAAAATTCTCTATGTACGCACTTAAAAGAGTAGCGCCCTTCTAAGTTGTTATGTGTAGATTAGTAATTATATAACTTATGTATAATTAAGTCTATAGGCTTATTAGAGCCTCTAACATGTTAATCTTATTATTCTAGTACTCTAGGCTAGTCTTGTTCTGTAGTGTTGCCTTTAATATCTCTATGTTCTTTGTAAGTTATTTATATAATAGAAATTATTCCTTGTTTTTTCTGTTATCGCGTAGAGTTGTTAGTTGCTAGTAGGATTCTATTATAATAGTATAGTTAATTGCTTTTCTAGTAGATCGCGCGGGTACTGCTGTTGTCTAGCTGCTAGGTCGTGCAGCTTTAATGGCTTTAGTGTGCGCCTCACACTATCTCCTCTTTACTTTGTACAGTAGCAGAGCTTGCTGTGCAATGCAAAGGATTAATCTGCTATTCTAAGGGATAGGTAACTAAACAAAGTACCTTATAAGGCGTAGGTGCTTTGTTGTTACTCTTCCTAAGGGATAGGTAACAAAACAAAGTGCCTTACAGGGCGTAGGGTTAATTGCTTGTGCAGTGGATCGCGCA
This sequence comes from Lindgomyces ingoldianus, assembly GCF_010093535.1. Lineage (NCBI taxonomy): Eukaryota > Fungi > Ascomycota > Dothideomycetes > Pleosporales > Lindgomycetaceae > Lindgomyces > Lindgomyces ingoldianus. Next base: position 205,243 of record NW_022985215.1, on the reverse strand, counting down.
GGTACTGCTGTTGTCTAGCTGCTAGGTCGTGCAGCTTTAGTAGTTTTAGTGTGCGTCTCGCACTATCTCCTCTTTACTTCGTACGGTAGCAGAGCTTGCTGTACAATGCAAAGGATTAATCTGCTATCCTAAGGGATAGGTAACTAAACAAAGTACCTCGCAGGGCGTAGGTACTCTGCTGTCACTCTTCCTAAGGGATAGGTAACAAAACAAAGTACCTCGCAGAGCGTGGGTACTCTATTGTCACTCTTGCTAATTTGCAGTTAATTAAATCAACCACTAATTAGTGTTAAATAGGCTCTAACAGCTAGCTGCTTATAGTATAAGCACTTAAGTAGCAAGAGTAAGAGTGGTGTACAGTGTGCACAGCGTACAAGGTAGGTAAGGTAAGGGCAACATGTTTCTAGTTTTATTGCTCTTGTCTTTCCTCTGTATAGAGGAAAAGGGGGATATCTAGATGTTCGCGCACGGAGGTTCGCGCACGAGCATCATGTGACATAGATACGTGATCCTGCTCGTGCGCGATCGTTCGTATCCAGGCCGCGACGCTGCTGCTGCGTACGGACACATACTATACTTAATATGTTTAAGTTTATAAAATATAAAGTTAAGTAAAATCTTTTTAAATAAACTTTAGTAACACTATTGTTTATTACTTTATATATTTCTTATATTCTTTTTTAAGATAATGTATACTTAATATACATACATTTTTATATTAATTTACATGTAGTTTACTCTAGTATATGTTATATAAAACATATTTAAATTATAGTTAGTTATGTTTATTCTACTTTTTTAGCTATATTAGTGTGTTAAGGATTAGCATTAGCTATATTAGTGTGTTAGAGATTAGCATTAGCTATATTAGTGTGTTAGATATTAGTATTAGCTACGCTTAGTTACAGGCTGTAATTAGTTACATGCTATAACTAGTTAAATATTGTTATTATGTGTCTATTACCTGTCTAATACTAATTTGCTAAGCATTATGCTATAACTATTCTTTAACCTAAATAACCTACCTTAATGTACTAACTATTTCTCTAAGCAAGCTTTGCTTTTACAGATCATTTATAAACTGTCTGTAACAACCGGCTATCCAGGTGTTTCCTAGGCTGTCGTAGACTGGCCTAGACTGCACTAGGCAGTCCCGGACAACTCCCGAACCGTGCCGTTAACCCCGCACTTCCCAGACAATGCCTACCTCGCCTAAAAAGCCGGGCATCCTAGACAGGTAATACTTTGAACTGGACCTACGGCATACTAGATCTGTCGCTACCAGCGCTGCCGTGCCTGGCTCTCTGGAGAAGTATATAGCCAGTTGTAGAAGCCCTCTTTAGATAGCAGAGGATCGCCTTAGGAATTAGGCGGGTATCAATCATACTCCTATGTCACAGTCACGCCCTTGTTGGTCAATACACCTCTTGATTGCGAAGTGTATACCCTGTTTTTTACACTGTCGTAGTATTTTATCTTCTAAGTCTAGTGCTATAGGGGGGATTTAGTGTATAAGAACAATAACAGCACTATTCTTAAAGTGTAGCTTTGTAAATAATGTAGCAACATAGCACTACAAAAATTATTAGTAGTTATAATTATATTATCTCTTATTTTTAAAAAAAGTATAAAATTAATGCTAGTAGAGATTTTTTACTTAACAGCTTAAAGCTTTCTGCTAATTCTTTTAAAGCTATAATAAAAGTAGCTAGATCTATAAAAATTATTTTATATAAAGCTTAGTAAAAAAAAGGTTTTAAAGCTGCAGTAATAAACTAAGTTATTTTTTAAAATTAAACTTTTAAAAACACATTTTTAGCTAAAACTTATAAGGTACTTACTTAGAACTATGCTAACTTTCTTAACACTATACTATTTTCCTACACTATGCTCTTAATCTATATCTAGAATAGTCTAGTGCGCTAGAAGTAGGAGATTTAAATAATACTAAGATTAGCTTATAGTAAAATTATACTAAGTATTACTATATAGACTTCTCTAAACTACTTATCCTGCCTAGAGGTAGTAGCTTATTTTTTTAGTATGTACTAGTAAAACCTTAGCTTAGCTGTGTTAGCGTAAAAATTAAAACTATAACACTAACATCTTCTACATAGATGCTAACTACTAGCATAAAGACCTTTTTATTAGCTTTAATAAATTTATATAAAGACTACACTAGAAAGAATTAAGCGCTAGAGATTATTAAAGTGCTTAAAGACTATAAAATTATGTTTAAATTTTATTACTATAACATACTTCACAGGCAAGTTGCTTACACACCTAAGTTGCTTACTTTTACTAAGACTTTACTAAACTACCTTTTTACACTAATACATTCCTAACAACACGACTTAGACGTGCTAAAAGAATGTTAGATATAGCTTATACTTTAAGCTTTTAAATAAAACATAAAACTTTTAAAAAAATATGCTGTAGCTATGTACAGAGTTTCTTAAAAGATAATAAATAACTATAGCACTAAATAACTTTTATAAGCTAATTCTATAGCTAACTTATAAAAGCTAGGTAATAAGAAAAAGTAGGTAATTATTAAGACTATACTTAAGCTATACATGCAAGGATTTTCCTTTTAGATAGCATTTATAGCTAAATATAGCTAATTCTTTACGCGCTAAGCGTAATCTAGGCTATGTTAGCATAAACTAGCCTAGTATGTTTAAGAAGTGTTATCTAGACCTTAAAGTAATGTTTAAGCATAGTATAACTATAAAAAAGCTTTTTATAAAAGTTCTAAGGTAATTTAAAGCAGGTTTAGCCTTATAAAGAATATTAAAGCTAAGTATAGCATCTAAAATAATAACATGTACAACTTTAGCAAGATAAGCTTTATTATAAGCTAAATATCTATTAACTATACTTACACTTAAAACTTTACTTTAAGCTTTAAATAACGCTTTATAAATGTACTAGGCTAGTTTATGCTAATATAGCCTAGATTACACTTAGCGCGTAAAAAATTAGCTATATTAGCTATAAATGCTATCTAAGAGAAAAATCCTTATGTAATAGCTTAAGTATAGTCTTAATAATCACCTACTTCTTATTATTACCTAGCCTTTATAAGTTAGCTATAGAATTAGCTTATAAAGGTTGTCTAGTGCTATAGTTATTTACTATCTTTTAAGAGACTCTATATATAGCTGCAGCCTGTTTTTTTAAGAGTTTTATATTTTATTTAAAAGCTTAAAGTGTAAGCTGTATCTAACATTCTTTTAGCGCGTTTAAGTAGTGTTGTTAGGAATACATTAGTGTAGAAAGAGTAGTTTAGTAGAGTCTTAGTAAAAGTAAGCAACTTAGGTGTGTAAGCAACTTGTCTGTGAAGTACGTTATTACTAATAACATATTAAATAATAATGTAAAAACTATTATAACTTTAGCTAAAAAGCTTTACTTACTTTTTACTACTAAACACTATATCTGCTGCGCTAGCTATACAATTTAAATTATTATTAAGCTAGTTATATATAGCTAAAAAGTTTCTACTTTTAAAAAAGCTTTAGCCTAAGCTGCTCTAGATAATTAATTTAAGCTATACTAATAGTAGAGTGTTATAGGTAAGTTGTATAACTTTATTAACATAGTGCTAGTATCTTATAAATAATAATTAGCTTTTAACGTACTTTACAGGCGAGTTGCTTACACACCTAAGTTGCTTACTTTTGCTAAGACCCTACTCTAACAAACTTTATTATAGCCTATAACAACCCGCTTGTCACGGTATCCTCCCCGGATCCCAGACATAACTGTATTGGACGCGTACTGGAGTATTATCAGTGCACGTCTGACACAAACACAACACAACACAAACACAACACAACACAGACATAAACTTAAGCACAAACTGCCTTAACACTAACTAAACCTAGAACAGGCTTAATTTATACCTAAAGCGCTTAGACTTCTAAGCTAAGTATTTAATTACTAATTTTTTTAAACCTTTCTATTTCTTACACAACGTCTTATACCTACTATAATACCTTACATAGTAATTAAACTAGACTTCTGTAAAGCTCTATAACCTTACTTGTGCATAATTATAATATTATGTTATGTTAAAACTTTAGCTAGAAATAGCCTCTAAATTTAATCTAATAAGCTTAGTACTTACATAACTCTAAGCTATTAAAGTAAGCTAAGAAGCTTTTTAAAAAGCGCTTACTTTATAGAAAAGCTGCTATGTTGCAAGCTTAAAAGCTTTTTAAAAGAACTTTAAAAAACAGCTTTGCATTATTAAGCAGTCTATTTCTACCTTAACTTTTATTATAGTAGTAGAAACTAAAAACTTACTAGCCTTAAAGCTTACCTAGAAGTCTAGAGATAGCTTAACTCTTTTCTGTCTAACACTACTTACAACCTATAACCTTTCTAACTTAGTAATAAAATCTAACTAACTCCCTAATCCCCTACTGTTTAATAGAAAATAGAAAGACTTACTTTCTTTTCTACATAAGCTTTAATATAAACTTAAAAAAAACATAGACTAATTTCCCTCTAAACACTTTTAGTTACTATATGCTTACTTTTAACTTAACTATAATATAATAGCCTTAATTAACTTACTAATAAATAAAGATATTATTAACTTAGATTAATTTATAGTGTTTCTATAAGCAACTTATAAAGACCTAAATAAAAAGGTAACAGCCCTAAGTTGCCTAAACACTTTATAATAAAAAAGAAAAAGCTTTACTTTACACTTTACTAAGTTCTGCTAACTTACATTTAATATAGGCCTAAATAAAATAGGTCTAATTACAGCCTTATATAACTCCCTCTTGTCATGATTGTGCACAAGTAAGGTTATAGAGCTTCACGGAGGTCTAGTTTAATTACTACGTGAGGTATTATAGTAGGTATAAGACGTTGTGTAAGGAACAGGAAAGTTTAGAAAGAAATTAGCAATTAAATACTTAGCTTAAAAGTCTAAGCACTTTAGGTATAAATTAAGCCTATTTTAGGTTTAGTTAGTGTTAAAGCAGTTTATGCTTAAGTTTATGTCTATGTTATGTTGTATTTATGTTAGACGTGCACTAATAATACTCTAGTACACGTCTAATACAGTTATGTCTAGAATCTAGGGAGGATACTGTGACAGTACCCCCCCTCTTATTAGGAAGGGAATCCTTTACATTAGTAGTTCTAGCATTAAGTTGTCTTTATTAGGGTACAGGTTTAGTTTAGATAAGTATTAGGCGTAGAATTAGGTTACTGCAGAGTTCTCTTATAAGGCTTCTGCAGGTTCCTATAACAGTTTGTTGTATCTAGTCTATTTTATAAAGTATTTATAGGTACATTTTTTCTTGTTAAACTAGATTTATTTAACATCTTCTATAACATATTCTAGTTTGTTGTTTATAATAACAGGTTTAGGTAGCAAGTTTAGCTGTCTAGGTAGATAGTTAGATTTAGGGGCTACTTAGCGCAGCAATAATACGTGGAACACAGGGTGTATCTTTATGCTGTTAGGTAGGATTAATTAGTAAGCGTGCAATAAGACTATATAGGCTACTATAAAGGGGCTAAGGTTCTTCTAATTAAGTTTCTTTAATTATTAGTTTATTTAAATATTTCTAGTGTCTAGCTAGACCTTCTTGCTAGCTGCATACATAAGGGCAGGAGTTTAAGATTAGTTTACGTACTCTTATTAAAAAGCTTAAGCCTATGTAAGCTCTTTATAAACATATTTAGATATATTTTAAATTTTATTAATAAGTCTGTTTACGTCTATTACTTATATAGATTAATAAGTTAGTTAGAGAGTATTTATAAGTAGTTTAAATCTTATTTAGGGGTAGTATCTATAGTTTGCTAAAAACAGGGATACTTATATTAATTTAGATGTTGTGTTATTAGCTTTAAACTATGCTATAGCTAACTATTTTACGTAGTTGTCCTACTAGTAGTTTGTGTACACTTATAGAACTTATTCTATTACAGCGTTTACATTCTTAGTCTAGCTGTTAGTCTCTAGGTAAAAAGCTGTAGATAAATAAGAGACAATTTAAAGCTGTTTATAAAGTTTGTTCTAGAAGGCTAAGACAAACTGCGTACCTCTATCTAATATAATTATATTAGGCAGGCTATAGTAAACTTATACATATTAGTAGAATAACTAGGCTATATTAGGGGCAGTTATAGAGGAACATAGTATTAAGTGTTAATACTTAGTTAAGTAATTAACAACTACTATAATATTTATGTACTCTTTAGATAAAAGTAGGTTTATAATAAAATTAATTAATATGTCTTTTTAAGCTTATTTAGAGATTAGGAGTAGTTTAAGCAGGCTATTATACCTTTTTTAAAAGGCCTTTACTTTTTTTGCAAGTATAGCAACATAATACGTATTAGCGTACAGTATAGAACATGCGGGGCTAGTAGTACTCTCTCTGTAGTAGGTTAAGAGTCTTTCCTCTGCCTAGGTGTCCTCTAACAAGCAAGTTATGTACAATTTAGAGTAGTTTAATTCTTAGTTTATTAAAATTAAAGATTATAAGTTAGTTATAGTAATATAGCTTACTATTTTAGTTTTTATAGTTAGCTAGTGTTACCTTCTTTAACTAACTAGCGCTGTTTTAGAGTAGGTCTAAAGTTTTTTAGATAAATTTGTTATTTAAATACTTATTAGTAATAATCTAATTAATTATCTAATTTGTTTTATTTAGGTTAAGGTCTAAAAATAGCTTAGGTTAGAGCAGAGTTTAGTGTTAAGCCTTTTACACTTTTTTTTAAGCAGGGACATCTTAGGATTGCCTTATAAGGGCATCTAGTTTCCCTCTGTCTTAACTAGGATAATAAGTAATTTTAAAATTAAAATAAGACAGGTATTTAAACTAACAGGCTTATTAGTAGCTAAGTTATTTTATAGTTATAAAGTACTGTAAGTTCTTATAGTTAGATAGAACCTGTATTAGATGCGCTGCACCTTCTAGTTTAGGTTGCTATTATTTAAAGCAGCGTACTATAGTAAGCAATTTTTTATTATAGATTTTATAATTACCTTCTGCAGGACTTATTCTTTTTAAGAAGTATGCAATAGGCCTAATAGTCCTATCTAGCTTAGTCTAAGAGAGAACTCCTGCTACTACATAGTCTAAGGCATTAGCTTCTACAAGTATTAGTAGTTTAGAGTTAAAGTAGTAAAGTATTAAGGCTTTTATAAAAGCTTTCTTTAGCTAGTTAAAAGACTATTAGTAATTTAAGTTAAAGTTAAATTAAACCTTTTTTTTAGTAAGTGTAATTATAGGGCTTACTAGCTACAAGAAGTTATTAATAAATTATTAGTAAAAGTTAGTAAATCTTATAAAGGCTTAAACATCTTTTACATCTTTTAGGTATTACTAATTTAGCACAGTTTAAACCTTAATAGGGTTTATTTAGATGCTATTTGTAAAGATTACATATTCTAAATACATAACTTTTAATTAGTAGAACTTACATTTGTCTATATTAAGTTACAGACCTGCTTCTTCTATAGCCTTTAGCACTAAGTGTACATGCTGTTTGTGCTCTAAAAAGCTATTACTGTAGATTAGAATATTATTAATATACATAGTGCAGAACACGTCTAGGTAGGGTTAAAGCAAGTTGTTTACAAAATGTTAAAAAGTACTAGGCGCGTTAGCTAAGCTAAAGGGCATTACTAGATACTTAAATAGTCTATATTAAGTCTAAAACACTATTAGCTACTTATTACCCTTTACTATTCTTAGCTTATTAAAAGCAGCAATAATATCTAACTTTATAAAATACTTTGCTTTACTTAGTTAGCTTAGGGTTTTCTATAAAAAAGGAATTAAGTATTAGTTCTTAATAGTAACAGCATTTAGTCTTTAGTAGTTAACATAGAATTAAAGCCTACCCTTAGGTTTCTTTATAAATAGTATAGGTAACACTACTAGTAAAGAGCTAGCTTAAATAAACCTTTTTTTTAAGTTCTTATTAAGGCATTTTTAGAGCACTTTTAATTTATTTAGTAACATCTTATATAGTAGCCTATAACTAGGTTGTTTGCTAGGCTTAAGAGTTATCTAGTAATTATACAAATGTTATATTAAAAGCTTATTAAACTTGTCTTAGAAGAAGACATACAACAAGTTGTAGTAGTCTTAAAAGACTATTATCCTTAAGTTAGTGTATTTTTAAAGAGCTAAAGCTTAGTCTATATTAGAAATTATAACTACATAGATTTTATAATCTAGTTATTAAGCTAGGGTTACAAACAAGGTAGGTCCTATGTAGCAGATGTCTATCTGCTGTTTAAGTCCTAGTTTGTGTCTAAATTAAGTAGGTAAAAGTTTTTTAAAGGCTTTCTCTTTTTTAAGTTTAAGCAGTTGTTAAATTATTTTACATAGCCTATTTTAGTAAAAGGCCTAGCTTGTTAGCCTTACTTAGGTAGTTTTTCTCTAAGTTATTAAAAAGTAAGTCTAGAGACCTTCTGTATTAAGTGCTATTTAGGTGTTATTTAAGTGTAAGCGTAAGTATATATTTTAGCATTAAAAAGAGTTAAAGTTTAGAACTTACTTTTAGTAATTAAAGGCAACCTTATGCTAATATAGCTATAGTTATTCTAAGATTAGGTTATAACATTCTATGTTTATTACATAGAGCTTAATCTACTCTTTGTAGTGTTAGTAGGTAATTATAATAGTTATAGTATAAAAGATAAAACCTTTTTTAAGTTATTTTCTATTAAATCTAGTTAGGTAAATTATTTAGGTAAGCAGTGTTAATTAGAGATTTAGTTTACGCGCTAGTTCTTTATTAATATAACCTATGCTGTTTACTTCTAAGTTAATAAAAGCTTATATTAGAGCTAATATAGTTTCTTATTATAAATATATAGAAATATTAACTTAGTACTTCTAGTTATTAGTAGGGGACTTAGCTTATAAGTTAGTAGAGATCTAGTGTTAAATTAGTTCTAAAGGGCAACTTAGCCCTAGAACAAGCCTTTTTACAGGCTCCTACTGCTATAGCTGCAGCTATGTTAAGAGTAGTAAAAAAGATTAGAGCTTAAATATAAGTTAAAGCTCTTATAAAAACAAGATTAGAATAGTAAGGATCTTTAATAAGTGCTAGCAGCGCTACTTACGCAGACGTAAGAAAGAGAAATAGAGCAGTTTTAAAAAATATAACTATACTTACTACACTTAAAGCATTAACTTTTCTTCTTGTAATTTTTACACTTTCTAGAACTAACTAAAGCATAATTTAAATTAATTTTTATTATGTTAGGGTCCTTATTTGCAACTGCGCTAGTTTAAGGGCGTATTAAGGCTTGTACAGGGAGGAACTTTATGTTATTATTATAGGTAGTAATTAGGTTCGCATACGCGTTAAAGTTGTTTAGAAGGGGTTCTTCTACTATAGTGTGTTACAGTTTAGTTAAAAGGGAGTTATATAAAGCTGCAATTAGACTTATTTTATTTAGGCCTATATTAAATGCAAGTTAGCAGAACTTAGTAAAGTGTAAAGTAAAGCTTTTTCTTTTTTATTATAAGATGTTTAGGCAACTTAGGGCTGTTAACTCTTTATTTAAGTCTCTATAAGTTGCTTACAGGAACACTATAAATTAGTCTAAGTTAATAATATCTTTATTTATTAGTAAGTTAATTAAGGCTGTTATATTATAGTTAAGTTAAAAGTAGGCATATAGTAACTAGAAGTGTTTAAAGAGGAATTAGTCTACATTTTCTTTAAGTTTGTATTAGAGCTTATATAGAAAAGAAGGTAGGTCTTTTTATTTTCTATTAAACAGCAGAGGATTAAGAAGTTAGTTAGATTTTATTACTAGGTTAAAAAGGTTATAGGTTATAGGCAGTGTTAGGCAAAAAGAAGTTAAGCTATCTCTAGACTTCTAAGTAGGCTTTAAGGCTAGTAAGTTCTTAGTTTCTACTACTATAACAAAAGTTAAGGCAGAAATAGACTACTTAATAACACAAAGCTATTTTTTAAAGTCCTTTTAAAAAGCTTTAAAGCTTATAACATAGTAGCTTTTTTATAAAGTAAGTGCTTTTTATAAAGCTTTTTAGCTTACTCTAATAGCTTAGAGTTATGTAAGTACTAAGCTTATTAAATTAGATTTAGAAGCTATTTTTAGCTAAAGTTTTAACATAACATAATGTTATAATTATGCACAAGTACAGTTATAAAGCTTTATAGAGGTCTAGTTTAATTACTATATAAAGTATTATAGTAAGTACAAGACATTATATAAGAAATAAGAAAGTTTAGGAGGAAATTAGTAATTAAATACTTAGCTTAGAAGTCTAAGCGCTTTAAGTATAAATTAAGCCTGTTCTAGGTTTAGTTAGTGTTAAGGCAGTTTATGCTTAAGTTTATGTCTGTGTTGTGTTGTGTTTGTGTTAGATGTGCACTAATAATACTCTAGTACACGTCTAATACAGTTATGTCTGGGATCCGGGGAGGATACCGTGACACCTCTTAACTAAACTGCAACGCGCTATAGTAGGAGAACCCCTTCTAAATAACCTTAACATGTATATAAACTTAATTACTACCTATAATAATAACATAAGGTTCCTCTCTATATAAGCTCTAATACGCCCCTAAACTAGTGTAGTTGTAAATAAGAACTCTAACATAATAAAAATTAATTTAAATTATGCTCTAGTTAGTTCTAGAGAGTGTAAAGATTATAAAAAAAAAAGTTAATACTTTAAGTGCAGTAAGCATAGTTATATTTTCTAAAACTACTTTATTCTCTTTTTTTAAGTCTGCGCAAGTAGCGCTGCTAGCACTTATTAAAGTTTTTTACTATTTTAATTTTATTTCTGTAAAGGCTCTAACTTATATTTAAGCTTTAATGCTCTTTGCTACTCTTAACGTAGCTGTAGCTATAGCAGTAGAAGCCTATAAAAAGGCTTGTTCTAGGGCTAAGTTGCCCCCTAAGACTAATTTAACACTAGATCTCTGCTAACCTATAGGCTAAGTCCCCTACTAATAACTAAAAGTACTAAGTTAATATTCTTATATATTTATAATAAGAAACTATATTAGCTCTAATATAGGCTTTTATTAACTTAAGAGTGAACAGCATAGGTTACATTAATAAAAAACTAGTGTGTAAACTAAATCTCTAATTAACACTACTTACTTAAATAATTTACTTAACTAAATTTAATAAAAAATAACTTAAAGAAGGTTTTATTTTCTATACTATAACTATTATAATTACCTACTAACACTATAAAGAGTAGATTAAGCTCTATGTAATAAACATAAGATGTTATAACCTAATTTTAGGATAACTATAGCTGTATTAGCATAAAGTTGCTTTTAATTACTAAGAGTAAGTTCTAAACTTTAACTTTTTTTAATGCTAAGATATATGCTTACGCTTACACCTAAACAACACTTAAGTAGCACTTAATATAAAAGGTCTCTAGACCTACTTTTTAATAACCTAGAGAAAAACTACCTAAGCTAGGCTAATAAGCTAGGTGTGAAGCTATGTGAGGCACTAAAGATATGAGGAACTAGATTAAATTGTCTTCCTAGAGGAGTCCTTTGCAGGAGTCTATATATATGCGAAATAAGTGGGTGGGTCTTAGCAACAGACTATGGTGCTGATGCATCTGCCGATGCATCCGACCATCGTGTGACGACACATCCGACACATCCGACTATCGTGTGACCATGCTGACAATGCATCCAAGTTATTAATGCAAACACTAGGCCTCTTACTAAAATAAACTATGTAAAATAATTTAACAACTGCCTAAACCTAAAGAAAAGAAAGCCTTTAAAAAATCTTTACTTACTTAATTTAGACATAAACTAGAACTTAAACAGCAGATAGACATCTGCTATATAGAACCTGCCTTATTTATAACCTTAGCTTAATAACTAGATTATAAAATCTACGCAGTTATAATTTCTAATATAAACTAAGCTTTAGCTCCCTAAAAATACACTAACTTAAAAATAATAGTCTTTTTAAACTACTATAACTTATTACATGTCTTCTTCTAAGATAAGTCTAATAAGCTTTTAATATAATGTCTGTACAATTACTAGATAACCTTTAAGCCTAGTAAACAACCTAGTTATAGGCTACTATATAAGATGTTACTAAACAAATTAAAAGTGCTTTAAAAATACCTTAATAAAAACCTAGAAAAAGAGTTTATTTAAGCTAGCTTCTTACTAGTAGTGTTACTTATACTATTTATAAAGAAACTTAAAGGTAGGCTTTAATTCTATGTTAACTACTAAGGACTAAACGCTGTTACTATTAAAAACTAATACTTAATTTCTTTTTTACAGGAAACCCTAAGCTAACAAAGTAAAGTAAAGTATTTTATAAAGTTAGATATTATTGCTGCCTTTAACAAGCTAAAAATAGTAAAGGGTAATAAGTAGCTAACAGCGTTTTAGACCTAATACAGACTATTTAAGTACCTAGTAATGCCCTTTAGCTTAGCTAACACGCCTAGTACTTTTTAACATTTTGTAAATAACTTACTTTAACCCTACCTAGACATGTTCTGCACTGTGTATATTAATAATATTCTAATTTATAGTAATAGCCTTTTAGAGCATAAACAGCATGTACGCTTAGTGCTAAAGGCTATAAAAGAAGCAGGTTTATAACTTAACATAGATAAATGTAAGTTTTACTAATTAAAGGTTCTATATTTAGGATATGTAATCTCTACAGATAGCATTTAAATAGACCCTGTTAAGGTTTAGACTGTGCTAGATTAGTAATACTTAAAGGACATAAAAGATGTTTAAGCCTTTATAAAATTTACTAACTTTTACTAATAATTTATTAACAACTTTTTATAACGTACCTAACGGGTTGGCCGGCCACACAGGTTAGCCGGCCACTTTTGCCAAGCCCCCACTAAACTCTACCTATCTATATAATGCCTTATCAACAACACTAGATTAAATCTTCTAAAGAACGTTAGATACAGCTTGCTCTTTAGGCTCTTAAATAAGACTTAAAACTCTCCTTGCAACGCGCTGCAGCTATCTATAATGTCTCTTACACAACACTAAGCAATTAACGCGCTAGACAGCCTTTACAAGCAGAATGCTGGCCTAAATTAAGGAATCTAACTAAGCTTAAAAAGAAGGTAGTTGTTAAGTACATACTTAAGCTTATTACGCGCAGATTTCCCCCTAGGCTTGCAGCTGCAGCTAATATAGCTAATTCCTTGCCTGCAGAGCGTAATCTAGGCCAGGTTAGCTTAAACTAGACTAGTATGTTAGTTAAGCACTGCCCTAAGTTTATAATAAAGTTTAATTATAAGTATAATTATAAAAAAGCGCTTTACAAGGATCTAGAGGTTATCTAGGGCTAGTTTTACCTAGTAGCTAACATAAAAGCTAAGTACAGTATTTAGGATAAAAACAGGTATAACTTTAACAAGTTAGGCTTTATAATAGGCTAGATATTAACTAGAGCAGTTGTTATAGCTTTAAAGAGATAAGGACAGCTAAAGGCAATATAGTAAGGCAATAGGGAGTAGACAATAGTTATCTAGGGCATTAACACAATAGGGTAGGCTATAAGATTATAAAGCTTTAAGTAGCAAATAAGGCTGCTACGTGACGTAAATTGCATAAAAGGAAGTAGATTTAGGCAAAAGAGACCTTAATAGTTAAGGGTAGGGCTTGTCTAACTGCTTTAAAGGAGTTTAGAGCGCGTAGTAATAGGAAGAAGCTAAAGACGCAGGTGCGCGCTAAAGGAGGTAAGCTAAGTTAAAGGCAATGCAGGTAGTGCAATTAGACTAGGCATAACTTGCGTACATGTAAGTAAGTAGCAGAAGTAGACTTTAAATAATATCTTGTATTGTATTACTTTATACAGGGCTAAAGTGGGCTGTTTTACGAGAGAATAGGGTGGTTTTAGTGGGGGCTTAGCAAAAGTGGCCGGCCAACCCGTGTGGCCGGCCAACCCGTTAGGTACGTTAGCTAGTAAGCCTTATAATTACACTTACTAAGAAAGAGATTTAATTTAACTTTAACTTAAATTACTAATAGTCCTTTAACTAGCTAAAAAAAGCCTTTACTAAAGCCCTAATACTTTGCTACTTTAACTTTAAACTACTAATACTTGTAGAAGCTAATGCCTTAGACTACGTAGTAGTAGGAGTTCTCTTCTAGACTAAGCTAGACAGGACTATTAGGCCTATTATATACTTTTTAAAAAGAATAAGCTCTATAAAAGGCAATTATAAAATCTATAATAAGAAATTACTTACTATAGTACACTGCTTTAAATAATAGCAACTTAAACTAGAAGGTGCAGCGCATCTAATACAGGTCTTATCTAACTATAAGAACTTATAGTACTTTGCAACTATAAAACAACTTAGCTACTAATAAGCTTATTAGTCTAAATACTTGTTCTGTTTTAATTTTAAGATTACTTATTATCCTAGTTAAAATAAAAGGAAACTAGATGCCTTTATAAGGCAATCCTAAGACGTCTCTGCTTAGAAAGAAGTGTAAAAGGCTTAACACTAAACTCTGCTCTAACCTAAGCTATTTTTAGACCTTAACCTAAATAAAATAGATTAGATAATTAATTAAATTATTACTAATAAGTATCTAAATAATAAATTTATTTAAGAAACCTTAGACCTGCTCTAAAACAGCGCTAGTTAGTTAAAGAAAGTAACACTAGCTAACTATAAAAACTAAAATAGTAAGCTATATTACTATAACTAACTTATAATCTTTAATTCTAACAAACTAAAAATTAAACTACTCTAAATTATACACAACTTGCTTGTTAAAGAACACTTAGGCAAAAAAAAGACTCTTAACCTACTATAGAGAGAGTACTACTAGCCCCGCATGTTCTATACTATACGCTAATACATATTATGTTGCTATACTTGCTGTAAAGTAAAAGCCTCTTAAAAAAAGTATAATAGCCTGCTTAAACTGCTTTTAATTTCTAAACAAGCTTAAAAAGACATATTAATTAATTTTATTATAGACCTACTTCTATCTAAAAAGTACATAAATATTATAGTAGTTGTTAATTACTTAACTAAGTATTAACACCTAATACTATGTTCCTCTATAACTACCTCTAATATAGCCTAGTTATTCTACTAATACATATAGGTTTACTATAGCCTGCCTAACATAATTATATTAGATAGAGGTACGCAGTTTGTCTTAGCCTTCTAGAACAAACTTTATAAATAGCTCTAAATTATTCTCTATCTATCTACAGCTTTTTGCCTAGAGACTAACAGCTAGACTAAGAACATAAACACTGTAATAAAATAAGTCCTATAAGTGTACATAAACTACTAGTAGGACAACTAGGTAAAATAGTTAGCTATAGTATAGTTTAAAGGTAATAACATAACATTTAAATTAACATAAGTATCTCTGTTTTTAGTAAACTATAGATACTACCTTTAAATAAGATTTAAACTACTTTTAAATACCCTCTAACTAACTTATTAATTTATATTAGTAATAAATGTAAATAGACTTATTAACAAGATTTAAAACATATCTAAATATGTTTATAAAAAGCTTACATAGGCTTAAGCTTTTTAATAAGAGTACATAAACTAATTTTAAACCTCTGCCCCTATGTATGTAGCTAGCAAGAAGGTCTAGCTAGACGCTAGAAATATCTAAATAAACTAATAATTAAAGAAACTTAATTAAAAGAACCTTAGCCCTTTTATAGTAGCCTATATAGTCTTATTATATGCTTACTAATTAATCCTACCTAACAGCATAAAGATACACCCTGTGTTCTATGTATTGTTGCTGCGCTAAGCAGCCTCTAAATCTAACTATCTACCTAGACAGCTAAACTTACTACCTAAACCTATTATTATAAACAATAAACTAGAATACATTATAAAAGACGTTAAACAGATTTAGTTTAATAAAAAGAAATGTATCTATAAATACTTTATAAAATAGACTAGATATAATAAACTGTTGTAGGAACCTGCAGAAGCCCTGTAAAAGAACTCTGCAGTAACCTAATTCTACGCTTAATACCTATCTAAACTAAACCTGTACCCTAATAAAGACAACCTAATGCTGGAACTACTAATGTAAGGATTCTCTTCCTAATAAGGGGGGGGGGTACTGTTATAGTATCCTCCCTAGATCCTAGACATAACTGTATTAGACGTGTACTAGAGTATTATTAGTGCACATCTAACATAAACACAACATAACATAAACATAATATAACACAGACATAAACTTAAGCACAAACTGCCTTAACACTAACTAAACTTAAAATAGGCTTAATTTATACTTAAAGCGCTTAGACTTCTAAGCTAAGTATTTAATTGCTAATTTTCTTTTAAACCTTCCTGTTCCTCACACAACGTCTTGTACCTACCATGATACCTTACATAGTAATTAAACTAGACTTCTGTGAAGCTCTATAACCTTACTTGTGCACAATCGTGACACCGCTCTAGCACTATATAGTATAGTACAGCCTAGAATATTATTTAGATACTACTTTTACTTCTTGCTTACATGTTTACGTATTATGCCTAGTCTAATTGCACTATCTACAGCGCCTTTAGAATAGCTTACCTACTTTAGCTTACACCTGCTTCTTTGCCTTCTTCCTGTTACTGCGCGCTTTAAACTCTTTTAAAGCTATTAAGCGTAGGCTTTTCTAAATTATTAAGGTTCTTTTTGCCTTAATTTACTTTCTTTTATATAATTTATAATATGTAGCAGCCTTATTAGCTACTTAAAGCTTAGTAATTTTCTATTACACTAATACTAGCTTATATGTAATTATTACTGCCTTTTTTAAAACCTTTTTAAACACCTTAACTATAAAAGTTAGTAAACTATTTATATACTTCTAAATTTTTATCTTTATAAGTATTAATTTTAACCTAAGTTCTAAAGTATTACTTAGGGTTTACAACTACTAGGGCTTATTATATATAAGTAGTAGTAGTAATAGAGTGCGTAACTTTATATTAAGGCTTATTATAACTTTTTATAGGTTAAAAGGAACTAATCTAGTGCCTTAAAACTCTTTTTAGATATTACTAAAAGTAATTATAGCATTATAAGCTACTTTAAAGCATAGTAGAAACTTTATTTTTATAATATAAGTAATCTAGTTGCGTATAAAGTTTTTAGCTTAGCGCTTATACACCTTTTTTAAAGAAGTAAAACAACCTACATTAAGTAGCTATAAAAAGTGCAATAAGTAAAAAAGCATGTAGATAGTAATAATCTTATTATCTTTATAGTATTACTAGAAATTAAGTAAGTTATAGCTTTTATAGCTATTAATAACTAGCAGACAGTAGCTGCTAACAGTAAGTACAGCTGTATTTAAATAACTATAGTTAACTTTTAGCACCTATATACAAAGCTTACAAAGATAAAGAAGAAGCTTAAGAGTAAAAGTAATAATTACTACTTTAAAAATAGTGTTATGTTTAGAATCTAAAAGCTAACTTTATGCTAAAAGAAGATTATTATAGGTTTGCTTATATTATACTGCGCTATTATAACTATTTTTAACCTCTAATTATAACTTATTTAGTTTAAAGACTACTAGTATAGGCACTTAGCGTAGCATAAGTAAGCTAAGGCTTTAATAAAAGCAGTTTTTTAAAACTATATTAATAAAAAAATAAAAAGTAATAAAATTACTTTTTTAACTTTACTAGCGTAAGCTTCTTAGTAGTAAGTATTATGTTGTGTAAGAGAGCACATGGTCCTGGTGTCGCACCTGTGTTTCGGACGAGCAGCCTGAGACACTTAGCGCCGGAGCTCCCACTACATAGGCAGGCTCCCTATAAGCCTCTTATAGTTAATAGACTTGCTCCTTATTGCTCCCTAATTAGCAGTTGCGACATATTATAATAAGGGCTATAAGCAAACTCTCTCTGTTCACATAAGCCTTCTTATAAGCTTAAAGTTATATAAAAAATAGTAAAAAATAATAAAGCTTTAATAATACTATAACAGCTACATTAAAGACTTTTTTATAGCTAAAAAAAAATCTCTACTGTTCTAATTACCTCTTACTTAGTAGCTTAAAGTTAGTTGTTACTTCTACTTTACACTTTTTAAAATTACTCTTAATTTTCTTTATGTACCCTTAATAAGCTACAACTATAAGAGAGCCTTCTTTAAAAGCAAAAGAATAGTTATAATTAATAGAAACTACTTAGCAGGTTGTATAATTAAGGCTCTGCAGCTCTAAAAAAACTAGTTATGTTATAAGGCTGTAGAGAGTAAATTAACTACTCTAAGAGACTTTATCTAAGCTAAAAAGCTTCTTTTAGAATAATTTTTACCTAGACTAATAAAACTTCTTATAAAAAGTATAAAAGTATAAGGATTTTAAGAAGTTACTGTTATGTTATGTACTTACTAATTAATTTACTACTTACGTATAAAAGTACTACTAAATTAAGAAGTTACTAGCAGAAAAAAGCTTAAACGTAACGTACTACGTACTGTTGGCCACGCTGCGTACGATAGCTGTATCACCTAATGAACCCACTTAACAAAGCGCAGGCTTCAACTCCTAGGCCAGCCGCGCTCTATCTTAGCTTGTATCCTTCCTATCACATTGTGTTCCCCTTTAACGAGCTGAGACTAGAGCTCGCTGCGGCTTAGTCTAGGAATCAGCGCGCCGGTAGACTCGAGAAGCATGACGGCGTGGTGGGCTCGATCAGATTGTTCCATCAGTCAGCGGAAGGGACAACGGCGGATCTCGGCACTCAGTGGGCGGCGCGATGGTATGGCTCTACATCACAAAGTAGGTATCGCTGTGCGTTGGACTGCATCTCGAAGTGTGTGGGATCGCTAACGCTAACTAAGAAGCGCGTTACCTAACTAAACAAGCACTAGGCTATGTCATATCACTGCTCCTAATCTTAAGTCAGATTTAAGGATAATCTAAACGCTTATGCAACTTGCACAGCCACATATTGTACATATTATACAATAAAATACCCTACTAGTGCATGAGATAAGACATGCGGGGTCATCTCGCATTAGCCAGGATCAGTAGTTCGCTTCCAATAGAAGTACTAATTAATAGGGCAGCCCCGCATAAAATCGCGCCTCGCAGCGCGCATAGTGCTGATAATGACTTCCTAATATTTAAGGGAGGTTGTAAGAGTAGGATTAGGTTACTCTACCCAATCTTAGAGCAAAAAAGGCTTAAGGTTAGCGCTGTAAGGAGGGAAGTCTGTTATGCCACAACACAAGGCGCTGTACAGATTAGGCGCGGAAGCAACAACACAGACGTAATTTTTAGGCAAAGTAGAACAGAAACATTTAGAATTAGCTACAGCAGATTATTTTTGTAGAATGATAGCAATATTCGCTGTGCGCATAGGCTTTCCAGCTGCTGAAAGTTAAAGTACCCCTCATTTGTCTCGGCACACAGGGTGTCTCGTTACGCAGGGAGGCACCTTAAAAATATTTATAACTTTAATAAAACTAGCTTCTAAATAAAGGTTCTTTTAACTTTAAAAGTTATTGTCTGTACAAGGCACTTAGACGTCTGATAGTTGACTGATAAGTTAACGCTAAGGCCGCATAGTGCAGCTAGAGCGGCCGAGGCTCAACCAACATGAAACAGGACTGCGCACAAGGTGCGACAGTTAGGAATCCTATATCTCCTCTTCTTACGTAGATAGAGACTAACAAGAAGAACAATCAATTGAATACCCCTTCGTACGCAAGTACCTTCCAGACCAGTCACACCAGCTATCCCGTCTTGATGCAAGGGAGATAGCCCATTCAACACTAATTAGTGGTTGACTAGAGTAGGTTGTTGTAGACTTACCCGTTAACTGCAAATTAGCAAGAGTGAAGACAGAGCCGCACCTATTGTTGCCTAATAGGTCTCTGTATCGCACCTAGAGTTGGCAACAATTAAGTTAACTTAATAACTTAACTTAATTAACCTAATTAATAGCTGTTAATTAAGTTAATTAGCTAGGCAAAATTTACTAAGTTAATTAAGTAAATTACACCTGCTTAATTAACTTAATTAACAGACTTAAATCCCTAGGATCTTAGGTTTACTAGGGGATACAGGATCCTTTAGTGTGCAGGAGTAGTAAATATAGTATAAAGCAGCTTAGCTTTAAGAAACTTTAGAGTTATAATAGTTACTTAACTAAGCTTAGCACTATATATCTAAAATTTTTTAACTTCTACTGCCTACTAACTTACCTGCCTTTACTACCTCTCTTACTCTACTAACGCCCCTCTTTATTAATATAGCGTTACCTAATTATTTAGAAAGTATAAATAGTAACTTTATAAAAGTCTAGACCTAGTAGCTTAAAAGCGCAGCTTTATAAATTACTTTTAAAAATAGCTCTACTAATTTAGCTACTAACACGCTATTAGAGCTTAACACTAATAAAAGCTTTATAAAAGGCACCCCCTTTACTACTAATATTAACAATAATAATAATAACATGTATAAAAGCATTAAATAGATGTGTTTACTTAATTATTATAAGCTAGCTTACACAGCAAAGCGCAGTTAAAAGAGCTAAGTTTAGTAGTATAGGTATTACCTCTAGCACTATAAGCAATAACGCTTATACTAGCTCTACTACTATTACTACTATTATAAGCACTTTAATAAGTTTTATTAAGCTAATTTATTAACTATGTTAATTACACGCTATCTTACTAAGCATAAGGCTAGCTATAGTGTTAATAAGAATAGCCTAAAAGCTACTTTTTACGTTACAACTTCTTCTTAGTAATTCTCTTTACTTACCTACTTCTACTATAAAGGCCTTAGAGTATTCTAGGGTGTTACTAACTTTATTATAGAAAGCTTTTTACATATAAACTTCTTATAATTAGTGCTTAACTAGGTAGTAGCTAATAACTAGGTGCTTTTTATAATTAAAGGCGCTGCTTTTTAAGCTATCTTATAGTAAGCAAACTTATTAGCTAAGGTAGAGCTATAAAGGTCCTACAACACCCTATAAGCTTATATAATTATACAGTATAAGTTATATATGCCTACTATTATTAATTCTTTTTATAACATATAATTAGCTATATATATTTTCTTTAATAAATAGATGTTAACAAGTAGTAAGTAAGCGCTTATAAAAATTTATATACACTACCTTAATTATAATAGCGCGCCTTGTAATTATATACTTAGCTTACCTTTATTAATAAGCTAGTATATAGGTGTTAATATTACTACTGTTGTTAATACTATACTTAAGAGCTTTAAAATCTTTGCTTATAACTTAGGTTACTTTATCTTTAATAACACTACTAATAATAACTTTATAATTAACGCCCTAGCTATTAAATATAACTTTAACTTTTACTATTAATAACTATGTTACACTTACTATATAATTAACTTTACTACTTAATAAATTATATTTAGTAAAGATTATAAGGTGTTTAAGAACACAGAGAAGCATCTTAAAAAGAAGAATGTGTTTCTTAATAAGTAGCGTAAGGCTAGCCCTTTAGGTGTCTTAATTAATGTTATTACCTTTATTTATACACTATAAGCCTACTAGCTTCTTAAATAGTGCTAGATAACCTACAACACTTAATTAAAGCTAGATTATAAGGTTAAAACACTAAAGATTATTAAACTAGTAAAGATAAAGTAAAACTTTTATTATAACTATTTTACGCGCACGCTTAAGCTTTACATGCCTTTTAATAAGTATATTAGCTATAAGCTTATTAAATATTATTACTAAAGCTTTTATTAACACTTTTAACTTAGTAATCTTAAGAAGCGCTAGTTTATTAAAGAAGATAGCTTCTTTACTAATAATTAAGTAATAATTATAGAGTACTAAAAAATCTTATAGCCCTTTAAAAAGGCTACTACCTGTATAAAGAGCAGAGGCGTAGCTAGCACGTTAGGCGCTATCTAAAAGGTGCTCCCTACGCTTAATTAGCTTACAACTACTCTTAATAAAATGCTCTTTTAGTATAATAATATTAACTTTAACAATGTTAACACTTTAAAAGGACTATATTTAAGCTACTTATAATATAGCTTATATTAAGATTATTAATTATATATATAAGTTAAAAGACACTTTAGCTTATTACACTGCCTACTGTCTTTACCTACACATAAAAAGTTACATAAATAAAGTGTAAGTAGTGCCTCTTAATTATAATAAGAAGCTTTATAAAAAACTTTATATATATAAAACCTAGCTAGATAACTGCTACCTTAGCTTTTAACACTTATAAGTAAAGTTTAAAGACGCTGCCTTTTTTATTAGTACTCTAAAGCCTCTACTAAAGAAGGCATATATAGGGCTAGCTAAGAGCTAGTTAGATTTTATAAGAGCTACTTTATAAAGTAATAACACCTACTTAACTTATTACTATAATAAGTTTAAGCGCTTGTTAGATTAAAGCACTGTTTCTAGGCTTCCTAAGATGAATGATGGGTTTGGATATGATGTATGGGATGATTAATTGATTTTATTGATGGTGTTGATTTATCAATCCTTTTTCTGCTCTACTCGTGTTGCTCGGCTTTTTGTTTTGCCGATCCGAGTCCCTCGCGCACTTGCCCTATGCGCGACCAGCTTGCAACATACTGCAATTTGCTGCAAAGTGCTGCAATTTGCTGCAACATGCTGTAAAATGCTGCAAAATGCTGCAAAATGCTGCAATTTGCTGCAACATACTGTTCGAGCTTATTGCTTGTACTATGTAGCAGCTTTCGTCAAGCGTTCCTCCTGTCTTGACCGTAGGTGCGCATATCTGACAGCGCTAAATAATTAAGTTACTTATACTAAAAAAGTTTTTATTTACACACAACTTAATTTTATACTAGATAAAAAAGGCTAGTAAGTACCTTATTTTATTATGCTTTACTCTTATAATTTTTAGCATCTTTATAGTAGCTACTAATTATAAGAGGACCTTCTTTAAGCTAGGTAATTTACTAGAGACAAGGTGTCTCTGCATAAAGGCAGACCTTCTCTCTGCCCTATAAAGCCTACATAGTTAGAAGCGCCTTAGCTTAAAGCTTATAAAGTTAGTAAAAAGTCTACATAGTAACGCTATCTTTTTTAAAGACCTAAAGACTATCTATAAGATATACAGCAGTTAATTTACTACTTAATCTATTAATTAAGTTAATTAAGTTAATTAAAATGTGCTAGATCTGTTAATTAATTAAGCAATTCACTCTAACTTAATTAACTTAATTGTTGCCAACTCTAATCGCACCTAACCTTAGGTAGGAAGATTAAAAATCTTGATTGTACAAACTAGAGGCAGCTATTGCAGTCTGCTAAAGGTCACTGTACCTACCTTAGGCAGGGAGATCTTTAACTGTACGAACCAGAGGTAGCTGTTGCAGTCTACTAAAGGTCATCCGACGTGCCTGAAACGTCCCTCAACTCGTTTCCTTACCGCTTAATCCACCCTAAGCCAGCAAGAATTTTACAATTAAGATACTTAGTATATAAGACGCTAAGATGCGTAGGTGTTTATTCTAAGATTATCTAAACCGTGTGGTTGTTTTTAGTGTTGTTATGATAGAAAGTGCTGCTAGCGTTCCGCCACGGCGGGATTTCCGTTACGCAGGGATGGACAATTATATCTTGTTAGATTTGTATAAGCTTTAATTAAAGTTCTTTTAAAGTGTTAAAAAGAACTAGGCACTAGGAGGTTAACATCCTATTTGATTGATAGTCACGTGCAATATACGTTCACTGCAGTTAATCCCTCTAATCCCTCTTTATACTGTTGTTGCCTAGCTTGTTCGTCGTCAAATCAGGCCACATGACGACAAAAATCTGCTCACATACGTTATATTCTACGTGATTTCACCCTTTTTAGCGACTAAAAAGGTTAAAAGCACTTTAATAGACGCTAAAAGCTTAACTCACTCTTTAATAAGTCCTGTAACGCCTATTTTCACAACTGTGAGGCAGTTTTTAAGTAGTTTGAGTACTATCACCACTGAAGTGAAGGTGAAAAGATAAGGATATATAAAGAGCCTGCCCCCCCTGCCAAATCCTTTTAACCTATTGCCCTTAGCCTTTGAATCCTACTCTGCTAAGTCACCCCAAATCCTCCCTTTGAGCCGCGCTAAATACGAGACTCTCAACCGTGGACTGTCGCTCGCCCACCGCTTCGCCTTTGCCTACGCTTAGACTAATACTCCGTCCACCATCCTTGCGAATCTTACAATGCCTCTAACGTTGGCGATCACAGCGCGCCTCAGCCTCACAGCCCACGCGCCGGCTCGCCTACATCAGAGGGGCGGTTCGCAGACAGACAAGTGCAGTGTGAACACGGTGAGGATAGCTGCTCAAGGAGCGGCGGCGTACTGTGGCAGCAACTGAGTCAGGGCTGTTCTTTGCTGATGTGGGAGGGCATCTTGCTACACATCATTGCAAGGGCATATTTCAGTAAGTCAGTGCTGCATTAGGCGGAGCAGATGGACTATTAATATAGAATGGCACACAACCTCTTCTGAAAAAGTCTGCTTGCATTAGCTTGTGTCACTACCAATGATGCACCAATCCTGCAATGCACTTTTCAGGTCAAATATAACCAAGTCAGGTTCTGTGCCACTTTGTCTCTTCAACACATATGTGGTTCCACGACGGCGCAATCCTTTATCTTGATATATAATGCTAACAACCTCCACCCTACCACAACAACCTGCGCAACTGCAAACCGGGCTGTTACACAAACAGAATTGGACTGCCTTGCGCGAAATTATATGCCTGAAGTTCAAGAACTATCGCTGAATCTTAAGAAACCTTGCGCCATCCTCTGTCCCAATGTCGCACCCGAAGCCAGCCAGGACGATTCCTTTCGCCAGCTCGTTGATCTTGCTAAAGCCACCGAGATAACAATACTATTTGACTGGAAATGGCTTAATCAGCACCAAAAAAAGTCGATATTGGATATCGTCTCCCGGCCGGAAACATTCAGCGGCTTCCGCATTGACGAGAAGAACCTCAGAGGACGCAGGCTTGACGACTGGTCAGTCTTCAGCCCCGCTGACGATCATGTGTCGAACGAACCTCCTCCATACATAAAGGCGAGCAAGCGTGCCCTGCAAAGTGAGTATTTCCAGTCCTAGTCCGCCCTTCTCACTTGACTAACGCGCAATCATAGAGTCAAGCAGTCCAGAAGGGTCGCCACTGCCAAAACGGGTGTTTCGCACACCCGTAGGCTCGCCCACCGAGAAGGCCACCACAATTTCGACTTCTAGTTTCAGTGTCGACGAATCGCTGCACGCCTCTCATTCCTCTTGCTCTGCATCACCACATATTCGCTCTGTTTGTGCACCAACTCTGGGTCGTTCGCATATCCCAGAGCAGCGCTTCCAACCGTACGTACTACGACTCAGAAAAGTGAATAGTTACGGTCACGTGAGCCGTACAAACGTAAGAGGACTGTCAATTGTAACGTACGACTGAGAGAGGTCCCCTTACAGTCCGTAATACGTCTTAGAAAGTCGATTTTTCCTAGTAATATAGGACCTGATTAGACATCCATGGGCAAGCGTTAGGAGGGCGTTTAAGGGGGCATTTTTAAGTAATAATTAGTGAAAACTCTGTCATGTACTACAAGCAAGAACGCGTCAGAGAGGGGGGGGCTAGGGTATTAAATCCTATGCAAACAGTCAACTTTTTGCCCTTAATATTATCCTTAAGTTATAATTTGCTATTCTCTCTCACCAGCAATCGCTTATACAAAAGGTAGCAGAAAACCTTAGAGTTGCAGCAATATTATAACTCTTATTAGGAGGACTTTGCTATAGCTAAGGATAACAGCCCCTTGTTCGCAGATCCTCTCACATAGTAGACAAAAGTAGGACGTTTCTCCTACCCCACGCTCTTTAAAATCGCCCTTAATTTCCTCTCTATCCTGTGTACGTCCTGTGACTGCGAGAGAGCCTTCTCTAGTAGAAGAAGGACTTGCCACCTTAACAGGAACCGCCTCTCTAGAGAGACAATTAAGGCTCTTTAATTGCAAAAGAACTAGCTCTGCTAGAGGGTAATTCACTCTAAGCTCTTAGCTCTCTTAGATTGTCTGTACGCAGCAGCAGCGTCACAGCCTGGATACGAGCTATCGCGCATGAGCAGGATCACGTATCTATGTCACATGATGCTCGTGCGCGAACCTCTGTGCGCGAACATCTAGATATTCCCCTTTTCCTCCGTACAGAGGAAAAGACAGAGCAATAGAACCAGAAACATGTTGCCCCCACCCTACCTACTTTGTACGCTGTGCACACCGTACACTACTCTTACTCTTGCTACTTAAGTGCTCATACTATAAGCAGCTAGCTAAAAGAGCCTATTCAACACAGATTATATTTGTTCCAGCGTTACGTTGTAACTTCTGCTAAGTCGTTAAGCCGTACAAGGATTCTTAATTGTTACAGTTGAGACTTGTAAGTGGTCCTCATGTCAATCGTATAGTAGAAACGTACTAAGAAAGTCAGACGTAACGTCCCAGATTTGGTCGAGTCGAATCGTATTACGTACGGTTGGAAGCGCTGTCCCAGAGGATGCTGTGAAAAAGATAATGCAACAAATGTTCCCGGAGATGCTCGCTCAATTCATCGACAAACCTAGATCCATCTCAACTTCACCTCCTCCGTCCGATTCAAACCCCACCACAAACCCCATTGTGCCATCCCTCCGCTCCATCCGCTCCCTGCGCGGCCTCATCTCCGCCCGAGCCGCCGCCTACGCAGAGCAAAAGCTTACTACAATCTTTACTACAATCTATGAGAACACTGCATACGACGCTCAATATCTGCGGAGCGCTACCGACGAGGAATTTCTCTGTTGTTGAAGATGAGAAACTCGACATGCAGTGCAGGAAAGACGATATGCTCAAGGAATTTCAAGAGGATATTGAGAGGATAGTACACGAGAAAATTTGGGAACTGGATGCTAATGAGGACGTGTCCGTTCGGTAAGCGGTCCGGTGAGGGTATGGATGGAATGAGGGGGCGATGAGAAGAGTATATCTGGCGATAGGGTGTACAGTCCTACGACAGATATACGTGGGGCGCTGGAGGTTCTCGGTTGGACTTGTCGTGGTTTGCCTCTTCTGCTGTATGAGAGAGCAGGGGAAACGATCTCGTAGAGATGGTAATGGGAGTGAATATATGGTGCAAGATATTCGACAGTATAATGTCTTCGTAAACTATTATACTACTCGGTCTATGTAAAGATAAAACCAAACGTTGGTCACGACCTTCCAACGATGGTCGAGATCCAAACTATATACTTGGGTTTGTTGCATGCACCTACAGGATGGAACATACTGTCGCACGTGTCTCACGCGATATCATACCCATGCACTGCACTATTCACTCATTAGGCATAGCTCCTCTCTCGTACAGTATATAGTCAGCCCAGAGCTCTATCGAGCTCCTTAGACCTTACAATACGCTCGTTCAATCCACCTTGTTTGGATCTCGCTCCCTTGTCGAGTCGTTTGCCATATGCTCCCTCCTCAGCTCATGCAAGACATACCCCGGGTATTAGCCCGGGTTGCATGGTCACGTGGTTGGGCCTTCTTTCGCCAATTCCGTCACGTGACTCCTCTGGCTCCATCTCAAAGGGGTTCCACCACTGAGGGGTTGTTTTCCAATACTCGCTTACGGTCCAACTGTAAGGACGGAGCTCTGTACTTTCCGTTCCGTTCAGGAAACTGAGCTGCTCCTGCTCCAGCTTGAGCTGTGGCTGAGTTGGGGTGAGTGGATCCTGAGTTGAGGCTGAGCAGCCTGAGCACGGGTCTGACACGGGTCTGAGCAGCGTGAACTTCCCCCTACGCACGCTGGAGCGGGCCCCCTACACAGCGGAGCTGGCAGCGATGGCGGCAGCGCTGACCTCCCTCCTGACATGCCAGACGGCGGACCAGGTCATCATTCTCACCAGCAGCCAAGCGGCCATACAGGCAATACGCCAACCGCGGGATCAGTCCGGCCAAGCCAGCATCGAACAGATCTACAACGCGACTCGGGCACTAAGGGAAAGGCGGTGCTCGGTACGTATGGTATAGTGCCCAGCAGGAAGCAACGATTTAGTAAAGAAGGCTAAGGAAGCAGCAAGGAAAGCCACAGCAGACAGCAGCGTGCTAACTAGACCCTTTTACCAAGCAAGGTCAACAGTAACCAGGACCACAGTGAGAAACTAGGGACAGAGAAAAGACTTACTAACAGGAGTAGGGAGATACTCGCGCAAGATGGACATAGCTCTACTAGGGAAACACACTAAGAAGCTCTACAACGCCCTAACCTAGTAAGAAGCAAAGATACTAGCACAATTACAAACTAGGATGACACAGCTAAACACATACCTAAACTAAATAGGAGCTGTAGACTTAAACATGTGCATATGTAGTTAGGCAGAAGAAACTATTTAGCACTTTCTTTTCTAATGCTAAAGATAGGACACACTCTAAATACATATGCTTTAGTAAACAGAGACTAGAAGAGGAAACCTCCCCTTCTTTCTAAGGGGAAAGGCACTAGCAGACCTAGCAGAATGGTCGCTAGACATTAACACAGTAAAGATAACAGTTAGGTACGCAATAGCAACAGGCCGCCTAGAGCAAGAAAGAAGATAGGAACCTAGAACTACAGAGACAATAGTGGAAAAGAGACGCTTAATACTAACCCTACATAACAGCAGGCTCTGCTTTACTTGCTAACAAAAGGACTCTAAACACTTAAAGAAGAGACTTTAAGAACGCTTACTACAAATTACAATTAGGGGGATATGTAACAACTACGCTAGATAGCAGAGCAGGAGGCATGTAAGGGCTACAAGGAGTTAAGCCATCACCAAGGAAGCGCTTAGGCAATAACACACTAGTGCCCTCTAGGCTAGAGCCGGGCGTAATAAAGACATCATCACATCATCAGCTGGAGCGGGCCCTGTTTCGGACCCTCAAAGCCCGGTTATTCTTACCCAGACGCATGCCGACTCAGTTCGCCCAAGCCTGCTGCTGACATCAGCGAAAGTTCCCAGAAGCTAACCCGTCCTTGTTATCACTCCAACTTCTCATCCACCCAGATAGCTATTGAGGGACTATAGAGCACTCCATAGGCACTGTATTTGCTCTCATCATTAACATAGTTCTTCTACTTACAATCCAACAGCACTAATTACTTCTTACTGCCCCCTACCCCTCCCGGACCCTGTACAACTGCTGAGTAGAAGAGCTTTGATGATGGACTAAACCAGATAAAACAGCTGGCTACCGCTGGTGAATTCCTTAGTGCCTACAAGTGACTCAACAGCGACCCCATTGGCAAAGGAGTACCATATGCCCGCTCTAACCCAAGCTAAGCGACAGCCTTCAACAAGGCGGCGTAGCGTACAGCGCAGAGTGCTTGGACGGCAACGCGCTTTGACGAACAATGGTTCTTTTTGGACTAAGCGAACGCCATAGGATCCATGCAGAGTGGAGAGCAGTAGTTAAGATTAGAGCGTTAGCATTACAGATAGAGCCATAGTGAGATATTACTGCCTTTGACGGCTGGTAGATGTCACGGGTTGAACCCAAGGTTGCACTCAGGCTAGGCCTGAGCAGAAGTATGGCAATTTGGGCCGGCCCAGATGAACGGGTGGAAGTTGGAAACCATGGAAGCCTTGGTGCCTGAGGCACAGGGCAGGATCTAAGTGGAGGGGATTCTATTCCTTTCTTCCTTTCTTCCTTCCTCCTTAGCTTAGTTGTATTGTAGCAGAAATCCACCTTTAGTGTCAGATCTAAGCCTAACTTAAGGCTGACCTGTTCCCGTCACACTTATAGGAGTGATCTCCTAAGAGACTAGA
This sequence comes from Lindgomyces ingoldianus, assembly GCF_010093535.1. Classification (NCBI taxonomy): domain Eukaryota; kingdom Fungi; phylum Ascomycota; class Dothideomycetes; order Pleosporales; family Lindgomycetaceae; genus Lindgomyces; species Lindgomyces ingoldianus. The sequence continues at coordinate 175,385 of NW_022985215.1, read as the reverse complement.
TCTTATAAGAGAGATCTTGTAAGAGCTTCTATCTCCTAAGAGCTAATATCTCCTAAGGGCTAAGAGCTCTAAGGAGATTTATTTATAAGAGCTTAGATCTCCCAGGAGCTTAGATCTCCAAGAAGCCCTAGTCTCTAGGGAGAGACATACATCCATAACGTGACCAGAACTATACCACTATTCAAGAAGCCTCTACATGTAAAAGGGTCCTTGTTTTAGGAACCTAATTATTGGCTTAATGTCACAGTTCTTAAAATAAAGTAGTTAAAAGTAATATACAGTCTATTTCTCTCTAAGGCTTTAAAATAGTCCTTTTTGTCACAGGTTTAAAAGCAAACTGCTTAGAGGGACGTAATTTAATTAAGGCTAAGCTAAAGAAAGGGAGGAAATAGAGGAAGGATTAACAAGAAAGAAATAGAAGCTCCTGCTCCGTGCACGTGTGTGGCGTGCGTGCACCACCAAGCTAGGTCAGGGCCCTTGTTGCCGCAGGCATCCAGGCCACACAGGGTCCAACCCGTGACATGAAGTTGATTTTTGCTTAACTATAATAGTACTGAATCGAAAGATCTAATTTTCTCCCAGCTGCCTCGCCTTTAATGTAAGCTGATTTAAGAAAGATACAACCACTAGTAAACTAAACTTCTCCTTACTCCCTCTGCCTACATTCCACCTTAATCTTTTGCCTAAGTAAGAGCAGCCCAGACATCATCTGAGCAATCTTAAAGATCTTGCGTAGTAAATACTAAGTCTTGCTCTAGTAGGCTAGCCTGCTGTGCAGGCTGGCAGAGAAAATTTTTGTGAAAGTGTAGAGTTAGGGGTGTTCCAGTAATATTGTTTTAGTAGATAGTGATTGCTTGCATTTAAGTTAGAATTTATGCCTAGGGCCAATGTGATTAGGTGACAGGTCCTCCAGTCGCTGTTGCCAGTATGGCCTCCCACTTTTTGATTAGCATTGTTTTTGTCCCTTAATTGATGGAAAATCAGAACAATGTTCACGCGGCCCCTAGAATTGCTAAGCCACCACCTCGCATCATTCCTGAGCCTCAGTAGTGACGCTAAGACACCAGCCTTGAGGACAAGCGTCGGCCAGTCCAGCTTATGTGGCCGGAGAGTACTTGGCTTGAAGGCTTTGTCTGCTTCCTTAGACGAAGTTCCTCTAAATGTCGTTCCACCAAGCGGTACGCGTTCTTGACGTGGTATTTGCATCCTGACGGCCCTAGCCACAAATTCTTCTCTAAAAGATTGAGACACCACTTCGTGCTCTGCTGTGGGCACTTTAATTATTAACGTCCCGGTATCCGCACAATGAGTTAGCTGTATGCACTTCCTGATTTTGTATCGCTGATCGTCAATTTTATCACGCTCGTTCACTGTAACGGGCCGAAAAACAAGAGATTAATCTGTGGTTTCACCCTCACCTAACTTCTCGGACAGCTCTTTGTATCTCAGTGGTTCCGCGATATCTCTAAATCTTGCCATCCAATCCCTCACAAAGCTGGGAAGATGTGATAGGAGTGATAGAGGAGGAAGCTGAGGCGGAGAGTGAAGTGGAGGCTAACTTAGATGTGGCGTTGGAAGGGCGGTGATGAGAGTCAGACATATTCGTTATGTCTCTAAGAAGAGCAGCCATTTTAAATGGATATCTCTGAAATGTCTTGTCGCGAGGTGTGAGGTTGTTGAAGAAGAGAAACGCACACTGAGTTAGTGATGAGCGGAGTTCGGGCAATTGGCTGGCCCGGCGAGCTGATTAGCTGGCAACTTTACCGCAGTCATAAACCGCCGAAAATAGGGGTAGATTTGCCGTCGGATCTTTTGAAGTAGTTCGTAAAAAATCACACGGCAAGTCGACCACCGATTTTAGAGGATTAGGCGAACATTTGAAAATGCGTCGAAGTAGACTTTTGCTTAACTATAGCTTTACAAAATCGAAGTTTTGATTTCTCCCAGCTGCCCCCGCTTTAGTGAAAGGTGATTTGAGAAAGATACAACCACCGGTAAACCGGGCTTCTCCTTACTCTGCCTGTATTCCGCCTTGATCCTTTACCTAGGTAAGAGCAGCCCAGATATCATCTGACCAATTTTGAAGATCTTGCGCAGTAAATACCAAGTCTTGTTCTGGCAGATTAGGCTGGCGGAGAAAAATTCCGTGAAAGTGCAGAGTTAATGGTGCTCCAGTAACATTGTTTTGGTCGATGGTGATTGCTTGTATTTGAGTCGGAATTTGTGCTGGTGGCTGATTTGATCGAGTGACTGGTCCTCCAGTCGCCGGTATGGTCTCCCACTTTTCGATCAACATTGTTTTTGTCCCTCGATTTATGTGGAAGATCAGAACAATGTTCACGTGGCCCCTAGAATTGCTGAGCCACCACCTCGCATCATTTCTGAGCTTCAGTAATGACTCTGAGACGCCGACCTCGAGGACAAGTGTCGGCCAATCTAGCGTATGTGGCCGGAGGGTAGCAGGCTTAAAGACTTCGTCGGCTTCCTTGGACGTTGAAGTTCCTGTAAATCTCGTTGAACCAACCGAGGTGTATTCTCGACGTGGTACTCCCATCTGGCTGCACCGTATCGCCAGATCGATCCCGAAACCCCTAGCCACCACCTCGTGAGCTGCCGTGGGCACTTTAATTATCAACGTCTCAATATCCGCACAGTGAGTCAACCGTATGCCTTTCCCAACTTCGGAGCGCTGATTGTCAATTTTGTCAAGCTCATTCACTGTGACAGGCTGAAAAACAAGGTATTGATCCGTGGTTTCACCCTCTTGTAACTTCTTCCATAGCGTACTGACAGCTCTTCGTATTCCAGCGACTCCGGGATATCTCTGAATCTTGCCATCCAGTCCCTCACAAAGCTGGGAAGATGTGATAGGAGTAGTAGAGGAGGAAGCTGAGGCGGAGGGTGAAGCTGAGGCGGAGGGTGCAGCTGACGAGGTGGGTGAAGCCGACGCGGTGGGTGAAGCGGAAGCTGATTTTGATGTGTCATTGGAAAGACGGTGATGAGAGTCAGACAGATTCGTTATGTCTCTGAAAAGAGCAGCCATTTTTAAACGGCTATCTCCGAAACGCCTCGTCGTGACGTGGAGATTGTTGAAGAAGAGAGAAACGCAATGATGACTCTGAAATGTCTTGTCACGAGGTATGAGGTTGTTGAAACGGGGAGAAACGCAGTGACGACTCCGGAGAGAAGCACACTGGTGAACGGAGTTCGGGTAATTGTTTAGCCGGGCGAGCTGATTGGCTGGAAACTTTACCGCAGATTACAGCATCGTAAACCGCCGAAAATGGGGGTCGATTTGCCGTTAGATTGGTTAAATAGTATACCGCGGTTTACTACTATTAGAAAGCTCTCGGTGGACCGATGTCCTATTGATTCCGGATTTGTCCTTAGAGAGCCTATCCTATATAGCCGCCTCGATCTAACTGTCTAGGTCACCCTTCTTCCGACCTCATTTTTTTTGGCTAGATACTTATAGTATACAGGGTGCCAACTGTACCGAAGTGGAGGCTAAAATAGAAAAGAGAAAGGCGGTATTTGTTGGACAGATAAGAGATAAGATAAGAAGGTGAGAAGGAGGTCGGCTATTCTTGTAGAATAGCGCGCTCCATGCTAACAACAAGGACAAGGCTAGCAGACAATCATCTCTAGAGAGAAGTTTAAGCCCTCAAGGCTGCGAGTCCGCCTGGAGTCCCATTTCGTGGACCGGGCGCCGGGGGGGGGGGTTTGGGCCCCATCGCTAAAACCTGACAATTTCTAACGAGGTACTTCAGGGACTGCGCCGCGACCTGAGCAGACCTGAGCCGAAGCTGAGCCGGGCCTGAGTCCAGTGCTGGCGGGAATCGGTCCGAATCGATTATCCGGAATCACGTGGCGCTATCCTGGATCTGGATCGGATCCATAAATTGATCCAGCGCTAAGGTTAAATAAGCAACTATTCTAAACAATTAGTCTTTTACTTAATTTTTTGTGCTATTATACTTTTAATAGGTTATACAACAAACATTTAATAAAAATTTAGCTTAGGATAATAGAATTCTATTTATAATAAGAGTAGTTAAGAGCTTAAAATCTAAATAATAAAGGGAAAAATGTATATTAAGCCCTACTTTATATAATAAGTATTACAGAAAGTATCTTCTTTTTATCTTATTATATAAAAACATAGACATTGTAATTTAGAATGCTAAAAAAAATAATAAAAATAGCTAGAAGCAGCATAGCGCTAATAGCTATAAAAGATGCATCTAGGTTTTTTCTGCTGCTTCTAACCTAAATGTACAAGCAGCTCTAGAAGTTGTAGCGCATACTGTAAGTTACTCCCTCTATTATATAATAAGCTAATAATTTTAGATCTAGCAGAAACAGGTTCTCTCTGCACCCTATAATAATGTTAAATACTATAGCAGCACTTTTTATGCCTTTTAATTAAATACCTACTACTTATTATATATTAATGTAGTGTTAATTTAGACTTGTAGTACTATTAACATAAAACCTTACTATATGCCTTTTATTTTACATGTTGTATAATAACTAACTTATATAGTAAAGTGTGCTAGCTGTAAGGCCAGGATGGCGCTTACGTGTAAGGCTGAGATGGTGCTTACGTGCGACGGGTATATATACTATTCTGTACGCAATAATTAACGTTGGTTAATTATTCGCACCTTTTTGGTTGTATTGGCGTAGTGGTACAGAGCTCCGTCCTTACATAATAATCAACCAACAACGAGGACGGTCGCGCGTTCGACCCACACCTCGGACAGCTTAGCCAGTTTTTAGACTGAAACGTGAGGCGGCCTCTTCTGGCGCCACGTTGTTGCTGCTGGGAGGTCTAGTGTATATGGCTTAGCTGGCGTGGGCCACTGAGCGTTGCGTTGTGTTTATCCCGCGCCTCTGGGCCGCAGGTGGTCAGCCTCTGGCCGGTAACCGAGACATGCGCATAGGCGCCTCTGAGCTGCGGGTAGGTCATGTGACGCCTGGGACATGCGTCTGCTAAGAAGGGGGATAATGTAAGGCCAGGATGGCGCTTACGTGTAAGGCTGAGATGGTGCTTACGTGCGACGGGTATATATACTATTCTGTACGCAATAATTAACGTTGGTTAATTATTCGCACCTTTTTGGTTGTATTGGCGTAGTGGTACAGAGCTCCGTCCTTACACTAGCTATTCTTACTATAGTTTATTTTTAGAGTATGTTTTACTTTTATCTAAGTAGTTAGTTAAATTTCTCCAGCGCTCTCTTTCTTGCTATGGCTAGTAAGCAGTGCTGCTTTACTTAGGCGCTTATCACCCTCAGCTCACCCACTTTCAGGCTGCTCACCTGCTGCTCACCTGCTGCTCAGTCACGTTGCCCCGCGCTCCACTAATAGCCAATTGTACTAATTTAATAAGTCTGGCAGGCCTCTAGGATTCTGTTAAGTCTAGACAAGAAGGATGCTTAGAGGCAGTTTTTAAGCTTTAGGGTGCGTTTTAGAAGGGGGACGGAATCGTCCCTAAGGGCTAGGGACAAAATAGGCCCCCTCGCCATGCGCCCTCTAGTGTCTCACAACACAGTGCTATCCCTCCTTGCTAAGTTAGCTTGTGCTATGCCTTTGCAGTATAAAGGCACCATTGTGCTGCTAGGTTAAGCCTACCTAACTACCTTAGCTATTACTGCAACATTGCTGTCTTCTTAGCAGCATTACTATTAGTTTTAGAACTTTGTGATATTTTTCCTATTTTTCACTCTGTAGCGCCTTATCTGTTAAAATGCTAGCAAATATTTCTCTAGAGGCCTTCTTTAAGCGTGCTAGCTATAATGTGGCTATTAAAAAGAAGAAAGATATTGTTAACAGAAAGCAAATTCTAAAAGCACTTTAACTAAAGATAAAGAAAAACTACAAGCGCGCGTTAGAGCTATAAGATTAGTAAGTCTACAATAATATTTTTAAGAGTAGTACACCTTACTAACATAAAATTTTAACATTAGATATAAAAAGTTAAATCTAGAAGTAAACCTAAACAATAATAAGACATCTAAGGACTACGTTATGTCTATTGCGCTTAGAATTAAGAGTAGGTATAGTAACAAAAAGCTAGGCTTATAGACTGTAGTTTAGTACTATAAAGACTTCACTGCTAGCTAGAGGCAAGCTAGGATAGAGAAAGAATAGGACAGCAAGGAGACTAATAAAGAGGGAGAGAAGAAGGAAAAAGTGAACGTAATAAGCCTAAACATAACGCTGTCCACCTTAAATGTAAGTTTACTGCAGCTATTTAGGCGTTTTATAGCGTTAGTACTAATTGCATTAGACAGTTTATTAAGTATACAAGCTATACAATATCCTTAAGCTATCTTTTAGAAAGAGACTGCAGAGATACAGCTTATAAATTTATTTTTTTTACCTAGGAACATAGTGGTAGAAGAACAATTAGTTTGTGCTTCTAAAGCCGCGGTGTAGAGTTAAGATATAGGCTTTTATTATAGCCTGTGTTTTTAGCACTTTAAGAATTAGCAAATTTATAGAATCTACATGTTGCCTTAAATCTAGTAGGGGCTTACATTTTTAGGTAAGTCTGTCTTACTGTAGCCTACATTAACTAACAGCAACAGGTTAGAAAACAATATTTGCTATCTTTTATAATAAGTGCAGCAACATAGAATTTACTATACAACTCTAGTAAAACGCTAAGTGCATAATGTTTACTCTAGATAAGAAGTAAAATTAATCTTTATTACGCACGCACCTAATACTAATTACAAGATAGACTAGAGCACGCGTTGCATAAAGGTATTAAGACTTGCCTGCTATTCTGTAATCTAATGCTTGTAATTATTGCTATGTGCATAACATACTTCATAGGCGAGTTGCTCACACACCTGAGTTGCTCACTTTTGCTAAGACCCCACCCTAACAAACTCTATTATAGCCTATAATAACCCGCTCTAGCACTATATAGTACAGTACAGCCTAGAATATTATTTAGATACTACTTTTACTTCTTGCTTACACATTTACGCGTTATGCCTAGTCTAATTGCACTATCTGCAGCGCCTTTAGGATAGCTTACTTACTTTAGCTTACACCTGCTTTTTTACTTTCTTTCTATTACTACGCGCTTTAAACTTCTTTAGAGCTATTAAGTATAGGCTTTTCTAAATTATTAAAGTCTTTTCTGCTTTAATCTGCTTTTTTTTATATAATTTATGTTATGTAGCAGCTTTATTAGCTGCTTAAAGCTTAGTAATTTTCTATTATGCTAACACTAGCTTATACATAATTATTACTACCTTTTTTAAAACCTTTTTAAACACTTTAACTATAGAAGTTAGTAAACTATTTATATGCTTTTAAATTTTTATTTTTATAAGCATTAATTATAACCTAAGTTTTAAAGTATTACTTAGAGTTTACAACTACTAGAGCTTATTATATATAAGTAGTAGTAGTAATAAAGTGCGCAACTTTATATTAAGGCCTATTATAACTTATTATAAGTTAAAAGGAACTAATCTAGCGCCTTAAAACTTTTTTTAGATATTACTAAAAGTAATTATAGCATTATAAGCTACTTTAAAGCATAGTAAGAACTTTATTTTTATAATATAAGTAATTTAGTTATATATAAGGTTTTTAGCTTAGCGCTTATACGCTTTTTTTAAAGAAGTAAAATAACCTATATTAAGTAGCTATAAAAGGTGTAATAAGTAAAAAGGCATGTAAATAGTAATAATTTTATTATTTTTATAGTATTACTAAAAATAATGTAAGTTATAGTTTTTATAGCTGTTAATAACTAGCAGATAGTAGCTGCTAATAGTACACTTTTTTATATGCTTATTAAAGTGCTTTAACTAGTCTAAACTAAGCTAATTAGTAGTCTAGCTGCGCTTAGAGATTATAATAACTTAATTTTAAAGTAGATTTTTCTTCTTATACTAGTTTAAAAAGTAGTTACTACCTTAAAAAATAATAAAAAGTAGAATAGCTTACCCTTTAGCATTAATGCCCTAAATAGCTGTTGTCTACTCCTAGTTACCTAGCTAGACTGCTTTTAGCTATTTTTATCTTTCTAAACTTATAATAACTGCTTTAGTAGATATCTAGCTTATTATAAACTTTATTTTATTAAAGTTATACATGTTATTATTCTAGATACTATACTTAGCTTTAATATTTTTTATAAAGTTAAACTAGCTTTAAATTACTATAAGATTTTTATAAAAAGCTTTTTTATAGTTATAGTTATACTTAAACTTTACTTTAAGCTTTAAGTAACACTTAACAAACATATTAAGCTAGTTTATACTAATATAGCCTATATAATACTTAGTGCGAAAAGAATTAGCTATATTAGCTATAGCTACTAGCTAGAGGGGAAATCCTTGCGCATTTAGCTTAAGTATATGCTAAATAATTACCTACTTTTTATTATTATCTAGCTTTTATAAGTTAGCTATATAATTAGCTTAGAAAAGTTGTCTAGTGTGTTAGTTACTTATTATTTTTTAAAAAACTTTATAAATAGCTGCAGCGTGTTACTTAAAAAGTGTTACATTTTATTTAAAAGCTTAAAGCATAAGCTATATCTAATGTTTTTTTAACACATTTAAGTAGTGTTATTAAAAATACATTAGTGTAGAAAAAGTAGTGTAGTAGAGTTTTAGCAAAAGTAAGCAACTTAGGTGTGTAAGCAACTCGCCTATAAAGTACATTAGTAAGAAATGCATTTAGAAATTACAAGTTAATAGATAAGGTTCTAGCACTAGAACCTCTATAAAATAAGTAAATGTCGCAACCGCTGATCAGGGAGCAATGAGGAGCAAGTCTATTGACTATGAGAGGCTCATAGGGAGCCTGCCTATGTAGTGGGAGCTCCGGCGCCAAGTGTCTCAGGCTGCTCGTCTGAAACACAGGCGCGACACTAGGACCATGTGCTCTCTTACGCGACACACCCCCCAGCTCGCCGAGAGTAACGAGGGGAGCTGAAAGAGAGCAGAGCAGCACAATGCGTAGACAGAGCAGCCAAAAGATCTTAGACAGAGCTGCCAGAAGAGCTTAGACAGAGCTGCCAGAAGAGCTTAGACAGAGCTGCCAGAAGAGCTTAGACAGAGCTGCCAGAAGAGCTTAGACAGAGCTGCCAGAAGAGCTTAACAGAGTAATAGAGAACAGTAAGAGAACAAAAGAGAGCAGGGTAACCATCATAAGACACTTAGGGCGTGGGAGACGGCAAGCTCTTCGCACACGCGGTCAGTACATGGGGAAAAAAAAAAAACAAGTGACGCTTCATCAAGCATGCTGCCAGTCCGGCCAGACCTGATCCATAACTTGATGAGAGCGCGAGCATGCAGCGTACAGTCTGGGCGCGCCGCGCTGTTAGGGATGCCATCCTAATCCACGACGTCCTCACTGAGCTCATGCCGTAATGCTGCCAGGGTACAGGGGACTCCTAGCAGTGACCTTTAAGATCCATCCCTTCTTTGCTAGAGCATCTTATAAACTGCTATATTGCGCGCTCTCTAGTTGCTTTTTAATCTAAGTAATTTCCTTATCTATTAGCAGGTTGCAGAGCTCCCTATCTGTATGTCCTTTAATTATGTACTTAAGGCGTCTGTAATGTATTAGCTTTTATAAGTTCTATATGTTTAAACAGTAGGGGCAGGAGTGCTTTTTATCTAATCTTGTCCTAAAAGTTGTGTACACTCCTAGGCCTTTCTCCTTGTTCTGTACAAGCTAGGAGAACTAAGCAGCGTACTGCTCAAGCGTGAGAGCATTAGTAGTGGCGCCTAGTTAAGCTAGAGAGTCTAGCTTATGTTAAGCCTACTTATAGTTGTATTTAGCAGCTAAGTAGAGAAAGTCCTTAATAAAGAGCGCACTCTTAATGTCTTTAAGATTAACAAGCTTTGCGTTAGCATAAGCCTGCGTCTATTTAAGCAGCTAGTATGCTAGTAACTAATTCCCTTCTAATACTAAGTGTAGGGTAACCTCTTAATAGGTTATTTATACCTGCTTCTTTTAGTTATTATTGCTTAGGTAAAGGTCCCTCTTAAGCTCCTTAATAAGCGCGTAGAGCAACTAATTGCTTGCCTGCAGAGTTGCCAGCTTAAGCAGTTAAGAGTCTACTGTTGTATACACCTAGTTCCACAGCACCTAGAGCCTTAAGGAGAGCTGCGTGTATATTAATGCCTTAATCTAATAAAGGCAGAGAGCCTCTAAGTTAGCTGTATTAAGATTAGGGATTGCAGGTGCTTTGCTTATTAGATTAGGCTGTGGTGGTGCATCTAGGTTAATTTAGTCCTATACGCCTTAAGCTTGCGCAAGGTATTTAAGCTGCGCGTACTATAGTAAAAACATGTAGCAATTAATAAGTTAAACGCTTGTTAGAAGCGTAGCAATGTTTGCTAGTTAATCTATAGCTTTAGTAGAGAGGGAGAGACAATAGGAGCAGATAATAAGGAGCAGGGAATAGACAAGTGCTTTAATTAACGCAACGCAGAGGAATTTGCACAAACTAGGCCTATAACTGTCGCAACTGCTAATTAAAGAGCAATAAGAAGCAAGTCTATTAACTATAAGAGGCTTATAGGGAGCCTGCCTATGTAGTGGGAGCTCCGGCGCCAAGTGTCTTAGGCTGCTTGTCTGAAACACAGGCGCGACACTAGGACCATGTGCTCTCTTACGCGACAGTAAATAATTTAACTCTACTAGAATCTAAGCGTCTTAGACTTGCTGTTCTTTAAGGGAAGTAATAGAAAGATAGAGACTGCAAGCGCATTTAGCTAATACCTTTAAGAATAGGGCTTTTGTGCTAGCTACAACAAACCCCTAACAATGCATGATTTTAGAGCAGAGGGTCTGATTCTTACTAGTACGTATACTGTTCCATGGCACTCCATATACCTAACTCATGCTGTGTGCAGACAGAAACTAGGTTCGCTGAAGAAACCCATGTTTGCTAATGACATAGGTTTAGGAGCTTTCCATTCTACCATTTTCCTCCGACTTCCTTCTTCTAAACCGAAATTTGTTCAGCTAAACAGCCTTGTAGCAGCTTTGCTTTTTGATCATCACATTCTCGCGTGAGGGCCATGGACTGACGGTAGCGATCGGGCTAAATCACAGTAACTCGAACCTGCTAAACAAGCGATGAACAGCAGATTATAAAGTCAGAAGGTTTATTCGCGACATATATCCAGTATAAGCTAATACCAAAAGGGCAGCCATGAGCAAATTTGCAAGGGAGAGGTAGGTAGGTGGACGGCACCGGGGTTTTGTGCTGCTGCTGTGCAGAGGTACGAGGCCGCTATCTAATACCATATCTTTATATTCCAATCGCATATGGACACAGGACGCTAGATAGAGAGTTTCTTGCTCTACGCATCGTTCAAAATGTCGGTGGTGCATCTGCAGTTGCCCAGCGCCTGAGGTCAGGCCGGATGGGAGAAAGGTTCAGCTGAGGGGCTGTTAAAGTTCTGTACAAGGCCCTCCAGAAGAAACGCTGTTATGCCCCTAAAGCTCTCAACAGTTTGCCGCCACGAGCAGTGAGGGTTGTCGAGCCGCACCGGCTACCATACCCATGAATCCACCGTAAGAGCAACTAGTGCTTTCTCACTCTCTAGCTCCGTGACATAATTTTCTCCACCCAGTCTCCGTACCATCGCATTCCACCAAAAATCTTTTGGGCCATATCTTAACGGTGTAGTGAACTCCCAATAATCTGGATACCAGCCCGCAGACTCCCAGTCTAAAAATGCCGAAATATGACCATCGAGAACCATGACATTATGATGCTTGAGATCGCCATGAGTGAAAACAATCGGATGCTGTGACTTTCGGATCTTCTCGGCAATTCTAACAGTCTCTTCAAACTCCTCTCGCGTCGTGAAGCTGTGGCTGGAGACCGTGCTGAAAAGGTGGTTGTTGAATTCTGCCTCGGACTCACACGGTCCGACAGCATGATTAGGGATGCGTACGCTCCTGATTGCAGTGCCCAAAACGGAACAGATCTGATTATTGCCACCTGGGCGTTCCCATCTCCGCATGACTTGCAAGATGCACTGCAGTTCTGCAAAAACACTCTCACGCTCGTTGTCGGTCATTTTCTCATACAATTCACCCAATTCTTTTCCCGGTATGCGTGTCATAAGAATCGAAACGGGCGCATGTGGTGTATCGGGATGATCGCCGTATGAAAGGATCTTTGGCACTGGAAAGCCCGCCGCCCGCGCAATCATGGTTGCCGCTACTTCTTCAAGCCGCGTACCGTCTGACCACTTTAACACCAATCCAAACGGAAGGGCTGCGATCTGGTTATCGAATGGAATGCCACACCATCGGCAGTAGTGGTACGAGAAGGTCTGAAGGTAATCATGAACAAATCCGACAGCCCGACGAATAGTAGGCGGCAACAGCCGTGGTGCGGGTGGAATTGTTGAAGCCAAATCAACGGATCCAAGGACTTGGTGAGGCCAAGTAAAGGTAGGCAAGAGAATCTTGGGCACAAGATACCCTAGCCAACCCATCATGATAAGCTAAGAACAAGAGATATTGATTTGGGGATAGGGCGGTTGGGCCGTCCAAGAGACAGATCCGTGAAGATATTTGCGTGTCGTGATGCGTATGGGGCTTACGTGGACGGTCTTCCAATCCTACAAGGTCGATGTTTACTTCTCCGACGTCGTTCTGTTTCTTCGCGTCAGATCCTTCCTTAGCAAAGAGCAGCGCGTCCCGCTTCGTAACCAAGCTGTCAAATTTCTAGGTCTCCTAGAAGAGAGTCCAGGTTAAGCAGAAAATAATCGCATATATCGTTGAGAGAGAGAGAGAGAGTGCGTGATGGTGACGAGCTGCCTTTCATTGTTGTGATCACTGGGAAAAAGATCATGGGGCGACGTGACTCAGCCTTCGGGCGGCAAACGCACGAGCCATCGTGCCAAGAATCACACATTGACCTGGGACCTAACCCATCACGTGCCCACCACGCTAATAGTGGCGAGGCAGATGCAATAGACGCCCGCACGCCGGGTACTCTTCAACCTGGTTTTCCTAGGCCAGTATCTCTATAATTTCATTTGTTTACTGTTTATCACAGTTTCTCGAGCAGTGAATAATGATAAGAAGTATTAGTTTTGAAAGCGAACTCCGAGGAAGTAGACATGACGAGCAGATTAGCCTTCCTTTCCAGGAAGAAGGTGGCTAGTCCTGATTAGGAAGGATTACGTAACAGCTTGCTTATGCGCACAGTCCCTACAATAAATAATCTAACTAACCTAGCTTCCTTTCTTCTCTTGCTGTCCTACCTTACTAGCTAATCCCTATCTGCTAAAGATGTAATAGGTATAGATTCTTACTTTATTTATATGTTTTAGGTTAAAATCTAATTAAAAACAGCGCTAACACTCTCTACTTTCTTTAAATATAGCTAATTATGTTTATTACTACTATAATAACACTAGATAACTATTAGTTATAATTTAATAACTACTCTAAATTATTAATAATTAATACTAACTTTATTAGTAATTTTTAAAGTAAAGTCTAGACTAGAAGCTAGGACCTTTTAGCCTAAAAAATTAGTGCTAATAGTAAAAGTAAGTTTTACTTTACATATGTTATAATCTAGAGCTAATTAGGAAATATAAAGGCTATAAATAATAATAACTCTAACTTATTAAACTACATGTTTTTTTTTAACCTTTTTCCTTTCTATAACTAATACTACTTGCCTAGAAGACACGTAGCCTCACTAGAGTCTAATAGCATTATAGGCTAGACAGAATTAGAATATACCTATGCGCACTTTTAGCTAGATTAGATTATATAGCTTATAAAGCAGCTAAGAGCAAAGTAAGTAATAGTATAGTGTAAGTATAAGTAAATCTAAATTAATATAAGTTAGTAAAGAATTAAACTAATAATATCTTTTTATAGCCTACTTTTATTTATGTCTAACTTATTTTTAGCTATAAAAGACTTTAGCAGTAGTTTACTTATTAACTTAGTTAAGAACTATACTTACTATAGTAAGGCTTATATTCTCTACATTAAAGTTAATATTTATAGAGTAATAGTTAATATTAAGGTTAATATTTACTAGATTAAGATTCTTACTTAAACACTTTATAGCTTTAATAGTAAGCGCCTTTATTTACTTTAGGTAGACTATATTCTTTTTAATAATTTATGTTGCCTTATTTCCTATACAGACTATATAAATATAGTACAGGTTATGCCTTACCTGCTCTAACTCTTATTATTTTTTTATACTAGGCTAAAGCTAAGTTAAAGCTAAAAAAAAAAAAAAAAGAAACATACCTTTAGTTAAATCTTCTAGTAGTAAATCTAACTAGTTAGACAAATCTATAAAAAACATAAATAAGTATAAAGTTATTAATCTTAGGCTAGCATATTAGAGTGTTTAGACTGCTGCAAAATTAAATAGTTTAGCTAGTTACTTACTAAATATAAAAATAAACTATATTAAAAATTTTAACATAAAAGTTATAACTATGTACTGTAAACTTTTAAAAATGCCTAAGCAACACATAATTATAGTTTATGTATAAGTTAATTTTTTTAGAATGTATAAGTTCTTATTTAGACTAAGATTACTTACTTTAAAGTAGTAAAAGCTCTAGCTACCTTTATAGTAGGTAGAATCTTAAGAGATCTATACTAAAAATGCATTAAAAAAATAGTAAATTTATGTACTATGTTTATATCCTAGATTACTTTAGTAGCAGTTGTACTAATTATTACTATAGTGTAATAAAAAAAATGTGTAATTTATAAAGTAAGTAAGTTTTTATTTTTTTTTAAATAAAATATAACTAAATACTAATATATTAGCAAAACAGATAAAACTAGCTAAATAAAATAGTAAGAAAAAGTTAAAAAAGACGCCTACTCTATAAATAGCTATAGCTATAAAAATACCTACCTTAACTCTAAACTCTTATAAATTAGCTCTAACTAAATTAAATTTCTTTTTAAAAAAAAGTGTAAAAAACTTGCCTAAAACACACCTAGCACTTTTAAAAATGCTATTTAAAGTAACTTAATTAACTTATTTAGTTACCTTATTTTTAAGACTAAGTTTTAACTTATTTTTAAAAAGACATATATAGCTCTTTATATTGTAACTAGGTTAACTAATAAAGTGCTTAGTATAAACACTAAGTTACTTTACTTCTAGTTTAATTAAGTCTAGTAGTAGTTTTTAAATACTATAAAACTTATTAATAATAAGGCCTTGAAGTTAAAAGCGCTAGTTAAATCCTTAAATAATTAGCTTAGCTTATTAGTTAATGTTAATATAAGCTTTAATATAAAGAAGAGTATAAGTAATAGTAATAATAAAAATGCAGAAAAACCTACAGACTAAATAGATCTAGCTAAGGAATAATCTAATAATAATAAGAACCTAAAGAATAAGAATAATTTAGAGTTTATAGTATTTAATAACATAAAAGTCTCTACTAACAGTTCTTTAAGCCTTAAGCCTAAGTACATTAAGCTAAATAAAACCTACTTTATATTAAAATAATTTTATAACTTATAGTTAACTTAGTTTAAATCTAGTTACACTTAAAAAAAAAAGGTAAAAATAGCAGTAATTAATCTAAAGCGTAATAATATAGATGTTCTTATAAAAGGCTTACTAACTAATAAAAAATACTTTAATAAGTGTAAGTTTAAATATAAAAATTTTTTAACTAGTTTTAAATAGATTAGAATATATTTAAAAAGTATTAAGTAAAATTAGCAAAGTTTTTTTTTAGTTGCTAGGTTTAGGCAGTTAGTTTAACTTCTAGATAGAGGTGTGTTAGTGTAGCAGTAGCTTGTTTAAGCATTACACCTACTAGTACTTTTTCTGCTAAAGTTAATAGATTAACTTTATAATAATATACCTACTAAATAAAGGATAATAATTATAAACTTACTATAAATAGCTAATATAATTTAATTATATGCTGCACATAACTATTATTACAACAGGTATAAAGTAAGTAGTTATACATTATTAAGACTATTAAAAAAATAATGCTAAAGCTTAAACCTTTAAACACTTATAAACTTTTTTAACTTCTTTAGGTAAGTAGTATTTTTGTTAATCTAATTAGTAAAATGCTTTTTCTACTTCTAATATTATTTATCTACCTTTTTTTTTTTAACTAGACTAGTGCTAATAGGCCTAATTTATGCAGCTAATTACCTAATAATAAATCTACACTAATTAAAGATCCTGTAACATGCTACTATTATAGTAGCTTATAAAAAAAAAGCAAAACTAAATATTAACGTTATTAAAAGTAAAAAAGTATTTTTATACTCTAGCTTATAATTTTCTAGTAATAACTAAAAATATTATAGTAATAAATAACATGTAAAGCATTTAAAATTATAATAAAGCTAAAGTATAATTAAAAAGAATTAAAGATAGGTTAAGATAACATACCTAATAAGCATTAAGCTAAACTTAATAAAGAGAGTTTTTTAATTTATACTACTCTTCTAACCTTACACACCTATGCCTTAGCTAAAGATTATACTAGAAATAAAAGTTAGGCTTAGAATATTAGTTTTTTAGTTTAACTACTTTAGTATTATAAAACATAAGCCTTAAAAGCTTTATGTTATAGTTCTACATATAAAGTAGATAGAACTAGATAGCATCTAGTAGATTACCTACTACTAGACTATAAAGTAGTCTATTCTAGAGCGGCCACTTCTAGACAACAGTAAGGGGGAACCACATCTAGGACTAGACCTGCTCTAGATAGGGCAGGTAGAGGCTGCAGTAACAGCCCTACTAACACTAATTTATAGCACCTTTATTATTAACAAAAGGCTAGTCTAGGTTATAGTTAAAGTTAAAAAAAGTAGCTTATACTAAAGTAAGATAGTAAAAGAATAATAAAAGTTCTAGTTTTATAAAAAAAATTAGCGCATATAATAAAGTAACATAAAAGTAGCTTATATTAAAATAAGTGTAGCTAATATTTCTTTTCTTTTATTTAGTTAGACTATAATTAATGTAGGTAAAGTAAGTAGTTATAATATAATACTAATTAAGCATCTTTTAAATAAATGTTTACTACTTAATAATTAGCATAACAGTTATAAGCTTAATAGGCTTTTTATATATAAAAGAGTCTAAAGGCAAAATAGCCCTAGTAGATTTATATATAAAGAGTAATATAGTAAGTAGACAGAAGGTAAAATAATAAGAAGTATAATATAGTAAGTAAAAAGTAGGAAGTATTATAACAAATTAAAGAGGATTAAACTTAATTTAAAAAGGCTAAGGCTAGATCTGTTATAACATAAAGCTAAAACTAGATTTTTAGAAGCACTACTTAAAATAAAATAGCGCAGGATTAATATAATTATAATAAAAGCAAAACATTACTAATAAGGCAAATATAGTAGTAGGGCAGAAATGTACATGCACTGTATAGAGTAGTTTATAAAAGAACTTTAAGATACATAATATTAACTACGTTACTTATTAAATTAGGCAGAATTAGAATAGAGATGCTAGATACAGTAGTTATATGTAAAAGGGCTATATATAACTAGCTATAAGTAAAGACAGGATGTTATAAGTTAACACTAATAATCTTAAGCAACTAACCTTATAACTTATTAATAGACATAGTAAAACAGAGTTAAACTAGAATCTAATACTAAATAATTAAAAAAAGTAAAGCATTATTATTCTTAAACACTAACTTTATGCGTGTAATTATTTAAATCTAACTATTAAACTTACTGCTAAGTATTCTACTAGTAAAGAAAGGCGCTGTTTAGCTAATAGTAGTAACTATAAAACATATACTGTTATATAATTCTTACCTTAAATATAAATTACGCAAGAGCATAACAAGAACACTAACTTTTAGTTATAAAGTAGATAGAGAGAGGCTAAGTAAATTAAAACTTTAAAGCAGGTCTTTTAGTAGCTAATTAATTTTATTTAAAAAAAATTAGTAAACTTTATTAGTAAAGTTAAACTTTATTACAACACTTTTAAAGCACTTAAGTAAAAAGTTATTTAAAAAATTAACAGCATTATTTTAGACTACTAATATACACCT
Source organism: Lindgomyces ingoldianus (assembly GCF_010093535.1). Taxonomy (NCBI): domain Eukaryota; kingdom Fungi; phylum Ascomycota; class Dothideomycetes; order Pleosporales; family Lindgomycetaceae; genus Lindgomyces; species Lindgomyces ingoldianus. The sequence goes on along the minus strand of NW_022985215.1, from coordinate 157,305 downwards.
TTACTTTAACAAAGAAGTATAGGCCTCTAAGTTAGTAGGTTTCTAGAGTAGATTAGGCAAATAGATGTAGGAATAGAATATAGATATAGACTAAAACTTCTAGATTTTAAGAAAAAGTGTAACAGACTTCTTATTATGTTTAGCTAAGTTTAATATCTACTACGCATATTCTTAGTTAGTAGGTCCCCCTTTTATCCTTATATTCTCTATTAGCTGTAGAATAGTAAAGTATAGCTATAAATAAGAGTTTTAAAGGCAGGCTTGTATAGTCTGTAACCTTCTACTATGTAGAACAATAGGAAAGATCTAGGTAAAGTCCTCTTTAAACAGCACTAGGATACCTTTAAATAAAGAGTTATTCTTTATAATATTTTATAGCATATAATTAACTACTTTAAAGTAGTACTAGTGCTGCATTAAAACTTTATTCTATATAATTAAATTTATTTTATAAATAAAGTCTGTAGCAGAAGAGTTTGCATGCATAAAGTAAGTAGATTTATTTTTACTATTAATAGGTATCTTAAACTAATAATAAGCAGTGTAGCTGCTAGGCAAGAGGAGCGCAGCAATGCTAGACAATGCTACGCATAAAATAATCTTATGTTAGGTCTAAAGATAAGTGCAAATAGTCTTATATAAAAAAGTTTTTCTAGTTCTACTAAAGCTTTAAATAAAATAGTAACTAAATTATAGCATAGTAAAAATAAACTAAGTAACAGCATAAAAAACTTCTAGTTAAGCCTTATTTAGCTTATTATACATATTTATATAGTTAAAATTCTGCTTTATAGTGTTATAATTAAGCTACTTAGCAACTAATAAATTAATAACTTTTTATAACTAATACTTTTATAGCATAGGTATGTTAAAATTAGAAAGGTTTTTTCTAAATAACTTAAGCATAGCCTAGTTAAGTAGCTATAGGCATAAATCCTTTATAAAATTAATAATACTAGAGGGTAACACTATTTATTCTAACTAAAGGGGCAGGTTGTTAGATAAATGTTAAAAGAACTTATTTTATAAAGCTATAAAATTACTTATATTTTTAAAAACTAAGGCCTAAAGGAAGACGCAACATAACTTAAAAGTAAGTGCTAAATGCTAAAGCTTAAAAAATATATACTACTATTGTTGAATAGGCTCTAACAGCTAGCTGCTTATAGTATAAGCACTTAAGTAGCAAGAGTAAGAGTGGTGTATAGTGTGCACAGCGTATAAGGTAGGTAAGGTAAGGGCAACATGTTTCTAGTTCTATTACTCTTATCTTTTCTTTATATAAAGAAAAAAAGGGATATCTAGATGTTTGCGCACAGAGGTTTACACATAAGCATTATGTAACATAGATATGTAATTCTGCTTATGCGTAATTACTTATATCTAGGCTGTAACACTGCTGCTGTGTATAGACACTAGCAACTTTTCTTTTTATCTAAAAAGTTGTCTTCTGTACACATTACCTCCCTTCTATCTATATAGGTCTATCTAATTACGTTCTGCCTTTACTCTACCCTATTTATTAGGACTTACCTTAGTAATGCTATACATTAGAATAGGCTAGTTACACTATATAAATAGCTTTTTTTTTCTTTATTTTTTACTTTTTAAGCTTTACTGTACAATTCTCTAGCTTTTTTCTCTTTTTATACAGTGCTAACAGTAATAGATCCTTATAATAAAAAAAATAAGTGTGTATAATATAAAAAAAATAAAATAAAAAAAAATAGGCTTTATATAAAGGTGTTGTTAGTCTAGTTAGTCTAAGGCATCTTTGCGCACAGAATCTAGCTAGTCTACAGATGCTTCTATCTAGACAGAGAGGTAGTTAGTTAGGACTAATAATTAAAAAGCCTAGTTTAGTGTTTTTTTTATATATATATTTACAAAGTTATCTTTACTATTAATCTACCTAATTTTAGTAATTTCTTTTTTTTATATAATTTACAGAGTAACATAATGTTAATTATAAGTTACTTTTTACTAGTAGTGCTTAGCTTAATAAAGTAATTATATAAAAACCTTAAATTTATATAAATTACTACTAGAATTAGTAGTAGTTTAAGTGTTTATATAATTTACTATAAAGTTATACTAAAAGTAATTATATTATTAAACTTTCTAACTATTTTATATAGTTTACTAGTAAAGACACTCTTAGTTACTCTTTTACACTTAGTAGAATTCTAGTATATAATGTTGCCTAGTATTTTAAAGTAGTTACTTTACTTTATATAGTCTTTATTACTTAATATAATTAAGAATTTTAGCTATAAGCTAAGGTCTTTATTATTAGTAAATAATTTATTTATAAAGATAAATAGCTTTGCATAATTAAGCTATAATAGTAGAAAGATAAGACTACACTTACTATTATTTATTTACTATTAGATTTATATGTTAAGTGTGTTAATGTTATTATATAAAAGGTTTATAGTTTATGCAGTAATAAACAGGTTAAATGCTGCCTCTAGTTAACACATAAATATAATATATGCCTCTCTTACATATTACTTAATATATTATTATACAGCATCTTTATTTTTTAAGTTAATTATATAAAAGTAGCTTACTTATTTTTTCTAAGTAAGAACTACTATATTATGTGTAAGTTTAATTCTTTTACTATTAAACTTAATAGGCTGCTTTTTTACTAAAATAGTTTTTTCTTTTATATAAAACTTTGCTTTTTATAGTTTTTTTTTTCTCTTTACATAAAATCTTTTATTATAATGCTTAAAGTGTTATTTATTTATAAGCTAGTAATACTAAAAGTGTGCTCTTTTTTATTAGTAATTAAAAAGTAAGGGTTGTATAAAAAAATGTGCATGCGTAGCTTTTTTTTATAGTAGTTATAGTATGTCTTAAACTAATATAGTCCTAATTTAGTAGCTTTATATAAGAGTTGTACAACCTAGAGTATTATATTTAGTAGAAAGCTCTAGCGCATCTTTTTTAGTAGCTTTATATATAGTGTGCGCATAAGCTTATTTATTAATTAAATGTATACTTATGTAATATTACATAGTTTAAAATGCATTTTATACATAGCTCTTAGGCTTACTTTTATAGCTAAAAGTAGTCTCTAGCTTATTCTCTAGATAGTTAGTAACTAGGTAAGAATTTCTTTTTTTTTTTTTATCTAAGTAGCTAGTAAACACTAGGCAGGATTTCTTATATAGTTAGGTTATTTTGCCTTTTACTTTTTATATAAGGCAGAGGTTAAAAATCTAACTTTTATGCCTTATTAAGTTATACACTATAACTTTAAAAGTGCTATTAGTAATTAAAGTGTCTATCTTTATATAGTTTAATTTTTTAAATAGTTTTTTAAGTGTAGTAATTACACTATCTATATAAAGCTTAATAAATAAAGCCTAATTATTTTTTTTTCTAGGTTAGAAATACCTAGTCTAGACTTTATGCAGGTTTTCTTTACCTTTTACTTCTTCTAGTATCTATATCTTCTCTTTGCACTAGTGCAGCATTGCTATTCTAAGGGGCTTAGTTTATAGTAGGCTTTAGTTCTACCTTTATAACATTTTTATAAGGCTGTTTTTTTTTTCTTTTTTTTAAAAATTTTTTTTATATAGAGATTAGTTTATCTAAGTTGTCTATTATAGGTAAGTTATCTTTTTTTTTTCTTTATAGTATAGTTTAACCTGCGTACATTAGAGCTTTAGTAGGCTATTTTTTTTTTTAATAATAACATCTTTTTTTTTAATGCTTTTAATCTTATATAGGCTAGTCTAGCCTTTTTTCTCTCTTTATGCTATAATCTTTAAGCTAAGAAAGAGGTTAAGAACTTTATATGTTATAAAGCTATTATAAGTGTTAATTATATAATTAATATTTACTTTTACATAGTCTTTTTAAAGTATCTTTATTACTTTTTATATAGCGCTTGCTTATGTAATAATGTCTAGTAATAGTAAAAAGTTTAGGTTAATTTTTAAGTATGCTTTAAAGACTAGCAGCGTAGGTACTAGACTGTGTAGGCTAGCTGTGTTGTTTAGAGCCTTAACTGCTATCTGCAGAATAGCCTTATTATCTATATAGTTACTTAGCTTAGTCTTTAAGATGTTAAACACTTATTAAAGAGGTGTGTGCGCGCGCTTAACCTTTCTAACTGCCTAATATACTTCTATAGGCATTTACCTACATATAGCTTTTATAATCTTTGCATAAGCTTAAAAATCTTTTAAAGCAAAGTTTATACTAAGGTTATGTATAATATAGTCTAAGGGTTTTTAATAAGTGTTAATTTAGCATTTGCATAGTGCATTCTAGGTATCTTGTGCAGACATAGATTTTAGGAATGTAGTAGCTTAAAATAATGTGTCTATATTAATAACATGTAAAACATCTTTATTATTAATTTATATAACATTAATAACAACTTTATAGTTAAAGTAGGTGTTATTTTTAATTATAAACTTAAATCTTTATAAGGCCTAGTTATATAATTAGTAGAGGTAGCAGAACTTCTTAATCTCTTCTAGCACTGCAGCATTAATGTTGTAGCTAGCGCTAGTTAGCATTTTCTAGAGTTTCTTTATACAAGGGTGTCTAAATTAGCAGTAAAGGCAGTAAAGTTCTAATTTAGTAAAGAAAGACATAAATTCTTTCTTACTAATGTTAAAAAAAAAGTGTCTTTATTTTTATATAATAAAAACAGTAGTTTTATCTTTATATATAATAACATTTAAAATGTTATTAAAGTATGCCTTAAGTTAGTTAGCATCTGCTAGTAATAGCAAGAATAGTGTTAAAGTCTCTAAGATGTAGTATGTAACTAGACTAATTAGGTTCTAGATTTATATAGTACTAATTAATTTCTTTAGTGTCTAGCCTTTAAAGCTAATATCTGTTTAGCTAGGTGTCTAATTAATTTCTATATATAAGTTCTCTTATATATACACCTTAAGTTAGGACTTACTAATAGTAGAGATTTTTACTACACTTATGTCTTATAGTTTGCCTTAGTATACTATATAGTATTAGTTATTAAGAATAAACTGCTTAGCATATTTCTTAAGTTTAATGCTATAGATGTCCTCTCCTATTACATAGTGTAGATAGGCAGTAGAGGTAAAGTAGTTAATAGCTTTTTTAGCATTTTTACCCTTCTATTTTATTTCCTTTATATTATGCAAATTATTCTTTTCCTTAAAGTAACTTTTAAAGTTTTAAATGTATAAAGTAATAGCTTTACATAATAAAGTCTTATTATAAAAATTTTTATATAAAGTAATGTACTAGTTCTTTACTTATGTATAGTTATTATAAAAGTAGTTTAATAACTAATATTTTTTTATAGTAAATAAAGCACTTTTTTATCTATGTGCAGTTGTCTCTAAATTATAGCCTAAACCTAGATAAAGATCTTCTATGTTATTTTTTTCTATGCAAAAAGAAGCTTTTTTTTATTATATAGACTTTTGTTATGCAGAGTTGTATTAGTAGTCTGTGTAGTATACATTAGGCAGTTTCTAAAGGTATTAGTTTACCCTTTAGTCTATAGTAACTTAGAGTAATGCCTGTAAGTTACTAAATAAGGCTTTATATAAAAGCTTAATAGTAAATATAGCATGTTCTAGTTCTAGTTATCCTTAATAAGCTTATATAATAGTAGTGTGCAGTAAAACATCTCTTTAAAATTTTATTTCTAGTGCCTTTTATATAAGTATAAGCTTGTTAATTATTATTTTAAAGACTTTATATAAACTTTTATTAAAGTTTTTTTATTAGTATTATGTAAAAGTTATTATTATCTAGTCTATCTAGTACTAGCTATAGTTTACATTAGTGTTAAAGTAACTACTTAAGGTGTTATATAAATGCTTCTAGTTATGTCTAGAGCCTATGTTATACATATAGTACATATTTACCTAACCTTTTAAGATATCTAGAAAGATGTCTATATACTAAGTTTTCTAGATATCTAGCTATTAATATAAATTAATAAAGATTCTTATTTTATCTATAAAAATATTATATAGTTAACTTATATAGTTATTATTTTTTTTATGCTTTTTAAAATTATATAATTTTATCTACTAAAAGTTTTTCTTTAGCAATTTCTTTTTAGAGTAGAAGTTTATACAGGTTGCAATATAGTAGGGATTATACAGGTAGCATTAGTAGTGCATACACTACTGCAGGCAGTGGTGTGTACAATTAAGGGTGTAGAGCAGGCGTTAGGTAGAGTAGCATGTATTGTTTATATAGTAATTAGTGTAGTGCTAGCTAAAGTATAAAAGTAGGTAATACTAGTACATTTAGTGTTAATAGCAGCATTATGTTTAGTCTACTTTTGTGTAGAGCCTTATATAGTAATAAAGGTTATATATAAAGCTTTTTTAGTGTAATTACCTTCTTTTATGCTATATTATACAGCTTTTAGGCTTAGGTACCTTTAGTGCCTAGCTATAGTGTAATTCTCTTATTCTTTAGCACTTATATAAGCTCTCTTTTAAATGCGCAGCTAAGTGCTAAAAAGTCTTATAATGTCTATTTTTTAAAATCCTTAATATACGCACTTAGAAGAGTAGCGCCCTTTTAAGTTGTTATATATAGATTAGTAATTATATAACTTATATATAATTAAGTTTATAGGCTTATTAAAGCTTCTAACATATTAATTTTATTATTTTAGTACTCTAAGCTAGTCTTGTTCTATAGTGTTGCCTCTAATATTCTTATATTCTTTATAAGTTATTTATATAATAAAAATTTTTTCTTATTCTTTTTATTATTACACAGAGTTATTAGTTGCTAATAAGATTTTATTATAATAGTATAGTTAATTGCTTTTCTAGTAGATTACGCAGGTACTGCTATTATCTAGCTGCTAGGTTGTGCAGCTTTAATAGCTTTAGTGTACACCTTACACTATCTCCTTCTTACTTTGTACAGTAGTAGAGCTTACTATATAATGTAAAGGATTAATGTGCTATTATCTAGCTACTAAGTTATACAGCTTTAGTAGCTTTAGTGTGCGTCTTACACTATCTCTTTCTTACTTTATATAGTAGCAGAGCTTGCTGTATAATGCAAAGAATTAATTTACTATTCTAAAAAATAAGTAACTAAATAAAGTACCTTATAAGGCATAGGTGCTCTGTTGTTACTTTTTCTAAGAGATAAGTAACAAAACAAAGTACCTTATAAAGTATAAGTACTTTATTATTACTTTTGCTAATTTATAGTTAATTAAATTAACTACTAATTAGTGTTAAATAAGCTCTAACAGCTAGCTGCTTATAGTATAAGCACTTAAGTAGTAAAAGTAAGAGTAGTGTATAGTGTGCATAGCATATAAAGTAGGTAAAGTAAGAGTAATATGTTTCTAGTTCTATTGCTTTTATCTTTTCTCTGTATAGAGGAAAAAGAAGATATCTAGATGTTTGCGCATAGAGGTTCGCGCACAAGCATCATGTAACATAGATACGTGATCCTGCTTGTGCGTGATCGCTTGTATCCAGGCCGCGACGCTGCTGCTACGTACAGACAACTATAATTTATTTTTAACTAAAAGATTAAGAGCTAAACAAGTGTTTTTAAAAGTAAGTTAGATCTAACTATTAACTATATAAAAATGTTTAAAACTAGTTATGCCTAGAATCTATATAAGAAGCATTCTAAAATAGAAACACTTTTTAAAGAAAAGATTATTAAAATAAACATAACTAATAAAGTACTAATTACGCTAGAACTAAGTCTATTTACTACTATCTTTCTCTAGATTCTAGCAATACTAGGTTAGAAAGTCCTAGTAAAGAAGATTATACTTATTTTTATAAAAAGCATTATACTTAAACTATTTTATTAATAATAATCTTTTCTGTTTAACTACAACTTTTACCTGTTTAGCACTGTTCTTATTATAAAAGGTAACTATATGCTGTCTTAGTAAATGCACTGCTAATTAAATAACAGAAAGTTTCTTTTTATAAACTTTAAACTTTATTAATTACTAAACAGCCTTAGTTAGTCTAATATAGCGCATGTTTAGATACTGCGCAACTTTGTCTTTTTACTAGATATAAATAGTAACCTAATTAGTCCCCTTATAAATATACTTATGTATATACTTAACTAACTTTATAAAGGCATAGACCTTTATATTAACATGTGTGTTGTACTTATATAAAAGGTATAGACTATAAGGCACTACTTAGTTGTAAAAAACAGGGTATACACTTTGCAATCAAGAGGTGTATTAACCAACAAGGGCGTGACTGTGACATAGGAGTACAATTAGTACCTGCCTAATTCCTAAGGCGATCCTCTGCTATCTAAAGAGGGCTTCTACAACTGGCTATATACTTCTCTAGAGAGCCAGGCACGGCAGCGCTAGTAGCGACAGATCTAGTATGCTGTAGGTCTAGTTCAAAGTATTACCTGTCTAGGATGCCCAGCTTTTTAGGCGAGGTAGGCATTGTCTAGGAAGTGCGGGGTTAACAGCACAGTTCGGGAGTCGTCCGGGACTGCCTAGTGCAGTCTAGGCCAGTCTACGACAGCCTAGGAAACACCTAGATAGCCAGTTGTTACATTAGTAATTATTAACTATAACATCTTAACTATAACACTTTATAACCTAAGTTAGACTAGGTTAACACTAATATATAAAATAACTATCTCTACTAACTAGAGTTTTATTACTATATTTCTTTAGAAATTGCTTCTAACAGGTTACTTAGAGAGAACGCTTAGTAGTCTATATATAAGGCATGCTAGGATTTAAGGTTTTACATAGCCTATAAACTATAACGTACTTCATGGGCGAGTTGCTCACACACCTGAGTCGCTTACTTTTGCTAAGACCCTACTCTAACAAACTCTATTATGGCCCATAACAACCCGCTCTGGCACTATATAGTACAGTACAGCCTAGAATATTATTTAGATACTACTTCTGCTTCTTGCTTACACGTTTACGCGTTATGCCTAGTCTAATTACACTATCTGCAGCGCCTTTAGGATAGCTTACCTACTTTAGCTTGCACCTGCTTTTTTACTTTCTTCCTATTACTGCGCGCTTTAAACTCCTTTAGAGCTATTAAGTGTAGGCCTTTTTAAATTATTAAGGTCTTTTTTACTTTAATTTACTTTCTTTTATGTAATTTATGTTATGTAGTAGCCTTATTAGCTGCTTAAAGCTTAGTAATTTCTTATTACACTAACACTAGCTTATGCGTAATTATTACTGCCCTCTTTAAAACCTTTTTAAACGCCTTAACTATAGAAGTTAGTAAACTATTTATATACTTTTAAATTTTTATTTTTATAAGCATTAATTACAACTTAAGTTCTAAAGTATTACTTAAGGTTTACAACTACTAGAGCTTATTATATATAAGTAGTAGTAGTAATAAAGTGCATAACTTTATATTAAGGCTTATTATAACTTATTATAGGTTAAAAGGAACTAATCTAGCGCTTTAAAACTTTTCTTAGATATTACTAAAAGTAATTATAGCATTATAAGCTGCTTTAAAGCATAGTAGGAACTTTATTTTTATAATATAAGTAATCTAGTTACGCATAAGGTTTTTAGCTTAGCACTTATACACTTTTTTTAAAAAAGTAAAACAACCTATATTAAGTAGCTATAAAAGGTGTAATAAGTAAAAAGGTATATAAATAGTAATAATTTTATTATTTTTATAGTATTACTAGAAATAAAGTAAGTTATAGCTTTTATAGCTATTAATAACTAGCAGATAGTAGCTACTAATAGTACACTTCTTTATATGCGTGTTAAAGTGCTTTAACTAGTCTAAACTAAGCTAATTAGTAGTCTAGCTGCGCTTAGAGATTATAATAACTTAATTCTAAAGTAGATTTTCTTTTTTATACTAGTTTAAAAAGTAGTTACTACCTTAAAAGATAATAAAAAGTAGAATAGCTTACCTTTTAGCATTAATGCTTTAAATAGCTGTTGTCTACTTCTAGTTACCTAGCTAGACTGCTTTTAGCTGTTCTTATCTCTCTAAACTTTTAACAACTGCTCTAGTAGATATTTAGCCTATTATAAACTCTGTTTTATTAAAGTTGTATGTGTTATTATCTTAGATGCTATACTTAGCTTTAATATTCTTTATAAAGTTAAACTAGCTTTAAATTACTATAGGATTTTTATAAAAAGCTTTTTTATAGTTATACTTACACTTAAACTTTACTTTAAGCTTTAAGTAACACTTAATAAACATATTAGGCTAGTTTATACTAATATAGCCTATATTATGCTTAGCGTGTAAAGAATTAGCTATATTAGCTATAGCTGCTAGCTAAGAGGGAAATTCTTGCGTATCTAGCTTAAGTATGTACTAAATAATTACCTACTTTTTATTATTATCTAGCTTTTATAAGTTAGCTATATAATTAGCTTAGAAAAGTTGTCTAGCGTGTTAGTTACTTATTATTTTTTAAAAAACCTTATAAATAGCTGCAGCATGTTAGTTAAAAAGTGTTACATTTTATTTAAAAGCTTAAAGTGTAAGCTGCATTTAACATTCTTTTAACATGTTTAAGTAGTGTTGTTAGAAATGCATTAGTGTAAGAAAAGTAGTATAGTAGGGTCTTAGCAAAAGTAAGCAACTTAGGTGTGTAAGCAACTCGCCTATAAAGTACGTTAGTAGTTTTAATAATGTTACTTAGAACACTATTTAGATCTTAAGCCTTTATAAAAAGCTTAGCCTATATAACCTAATTAATAAAGTTTAGGTTAAAGAACTAATTATAGTAATTATAACATAAAAAAAGTAAAATATAAGCATAAAGCAACTCTTACTTCTAGTACTTAATAGTATACATAATACTAGTGTACTAGCTAAATACCTAGGTAGTCTAGAGGTCTGTAAGGAGGGAGTTAAGACGCAGCTTAAAAACGCGCGCAACTAGATCTAGCTAATCTAATAGCTAAAAGGACGTACTAATCTCTTGCTCTAACTCTAGCTATTTAGAATTAGTAGTAAAAGTAATAAATAAAGTAGGTTAACTAAGCTTTTAAATAATAGCTATAAAGTTTTAATAACACTACGTAATAAAGCAACTGCTGCTAATATAACTTAAAAAAAATAGTTTAAATTTTAACTAAATTAGCCTAAAGGTTATTTTAATTTAATGCATTATGCACTTCTTAATATAAGTTAGCACATAACTATCCCTAATTTGCTGTAATCTACTGTAGCTTTTTTTATTTACACTAAGCCTAGCAGTTAACAATAAATTACTAGAATAATAGACTATAATTAAAAGGCATAATAAAACTACTACACTAAGGAAATAAGTAAAATTAGTAATACTTAGAATTAGTTAAAGTATTTTAGGTGTAAGACATGCGTAAACTACGCAGCTATAAACTATAGTAAAAGCTAAAGGTACCTTATAAAAACATTAAGATGTAGTAGAGAGGCTAATATGCTGCATGTGTATGTTTAATTTTTTAGTATAAAGACTAACAGTGTCTTAGATTAGAGCTAGGTTAGTAGTAAAAAATAAAATCTTAGTTATAATCTTTAACTAGCTTATTATAGACTAGAGTAGTAATTTTTTTTGTAATAAGTAAGTTCTCTTAATATCAATTAGCCCTAGCCTACATAATTAACTATAGTTATAGATTAAAAGTAATCTATAACTTTTTATTTTACTTATAAGCTTACTATAACTACTTATATATAGTTTTATATATTTTAATTTAAAAATTATTATAATCTATCTTAACTATCTATAGTAGCTGCGTAAGTATAGTTAGATTAAGACTACTATTAGCCTAATGCCCTATACGCGCACTATTTGCCTACGCAGGATTATAAAAGTATAGCTATGTGTAGAAAAAAATGTTACTCTTAGTAGGCTTTAATAAGCTATGCATATAGTACATTTTCTCTATAATCTAAAAAACTTTTACTTTTATACTACATGCACTTTAATTTATTTATTTATAGTTAGCTAACATAAAAGCTAAAGCTATATTATAAAATTAAAAATACTTTTGAAAAAATTTACCAAGTGCCTACCTTACAACAAATAACACAGGAATAAAAGTAAATTTAAAAAAGTAAGAAGGTTAATATTACCTATTAAATAATATATAGAATACTAAGAAGAATCTACTTAACTTTTATTAACCTACTTTTTAGGCTAGTAAAAGGCACTATAGTTAGGATAGCTACTAATAGAATTCTATAATAGACTAAAGTCTATAAAAGTAATATAAGTTATAGTAGTAATAATATATGCCTTTAGCATATTATTTTATAAAAGACTAGCTCTAAGTTGCTCTTAATCTTTACATATAAACAAGGATAAAGTAGGCTAATCTAGAGTGTGTAAAAAGAGTAAAAAATTAATAAGTCTTTATAAGGCTAGCTATATATTACACTATATATGTATAAACAGTGTAGAAGAAGTAGAAGTTAGTGTAAAGAACTTAGATAAGGTTAATTATATATATTAGTAGATCTAAATAAATAGCATAAAAAAAGTAAAAAAAAGTGTAAAAGACTTAAAAAGGTCTTAATATATTTAAAATAAATAATTAAGTACTAACATTTTACTTAATATAGTGTTATGCTTAGCTTAAGTAAGTTAGCTCTAACTTTAACTTAATTAAATAAAGAGAGTGTAGGTCTAGATAGAGGTAGCGCTAGGTTAGACATGTTTTAAGGATTGTGCATTTAAGTTAATATTAGTAAGTAGCTAATATGCCTAAATAAAACTAAATATAAGTGTAAAAAAAATAGTATTTATAATAAAGTAACATACTGCATAACTATGTCTATTGCACTAGCAATAAAGAGCTCTAACTTTATTAGTAGAAAAGTTAGAGAAGGGCCTATAGTTATTATAGACTAAGTAGAAAGTAGGTAATAAGTCTATATAGTAACAGTATAATAAGATAACATAGTATAATAGTAAAAAGAAAATAACGTACTTTATAGGCGAGTTGCTCACACACCTAAGTTGCTTACTTTTGCCAAGACCCTACTAAACCACCTTTCCTATACTAATGCATTCCCTACAACACTACTTAGACGCGCTAAAAGAATGTTAGATACAGCTTACACTCTAAGCTTTTAAATAAGACATAAAACTCTTAAAGAAATGTGCTATAGCTATATATAAAGTTTTATAAAAAATAATAAATAACTACAGCGCTAGACAACTTTTATAAGCTAATTCTACAGCTAAATTATAAAGGCTAGGTAATAAAAAGAAGCAGGTAATTATTAAGACTATACTTAAGCTATATGCGCAAGGAATTTCCCCTTAGATAGCATTTATAGCTAATATAGCTAATTCTTTGCGCGCTAAGCGTAATCTAGGCTATGTTTATATAAACTAGCCTAGTATGTTTATAAAGTGTTATTTAAAGCTTAAAGTAAAGTTTTAAGCGTAAGTATAGTTAAAAGATATCTGTAAGGACAGAGCTCTATACCACTACGCTAATACAACTAAAAAGGTGTGAATAATTAACCAACGTTAATTATTGCGTACAGAATAGTATATATACCTGTCGCACGTAAGCACCATCTCGGCCTTACATTATCCCCCTTCTTAGCAGACGCATGTCCCAGGCGTCACATGACCTACCCGCAGCTCAGAGGCGCCTATGCGCATGTCTTGGTTACCGGCCAGAGGCTGACCACCTGCGGCCCAGAGGCGCGGGATAAACACGACGCAACGCTTAGTGGCCCACGCTAGCTAAGCTATATACACTAGACCTCCCAGCAGCAACAACATAGCGCTAGAAGAGGCCGCCTCACGTTTTAGTCTAAAAACTGGCAAAGCTGTTTAAGGTGTAGGTTAAACGCGCGACTGTCCTTGTTATTAGTTAATTATTATGTAAGGACAGAGCTCTGTACCACTACGCTAATACAACTAAAAAGGTGCGAATAATTAACCAACGTTAATTATTGCGTACAGAATAGTATATATACCTGTCGCACGTAAGCACCATCTCGGCCTTACAATATCTAGCTAATTATAAACTCTATCTTGCTAAAGTTGTACGTGTTATTATCCTAGATGCTATACTTAGCTTTAATATTCTTTATAAGGCTAAACCTGCCCTAAATTACCCTAGGACTCTTATAAAGGGCTCTTTTATAGTTGTACTTATGCTTAAACATTACTTTAAGCTCTAAATAACACTTTATAAACGTACTAGGCTAGTTTATGTAAACATAGCCTAGATTACGCTTAGCGCGCAAAGAATTAGCTATATTAGCTATAAATGCTATCTAAGAGGAAATTTCTTACGCATATAGCTTAAGTATAGTTTTAATAATTACCTGCTCTTTTTTATTACCTAGCCTCTGTAATTTAGCTATAGAATTAGCTTGTAAAGGTTGTCTAGCGCTGTAGTTATTTATTATCTTTTATAAGACTCTACACATAGCTATAGCACATTTTTTTAAGAGTTTTATGTCTTATTTAAAAGCTTAGAGTGTAAGCTGTATCTAATGTTCTTTTAGCGTGTCTAAGTAGTGTTGTAGGGAATGCATTAGTGTAGGAAGAGTAGTTTAGTAGGGTCTTAGCAAAAGTAAGCAACTTAGGTGTGTGAGCAACTCGCCTATGAAGTACGTTATGTTAAAAGTAATAAGTCCTAATTAAAAAAAAGATAAAGTAGATTAAGTATGTTTATTAAAATAGAGCGTAGTAAAGCTTATGCTACACTAAATAAATTTAATTATTTAGAGTTTTTAAAAGAATAGTTTTCTCTAAAACAGCATTTTTATTAAGTTTATAAAAAGACTTAATTAGGCTAGAAACCCTTAAGAAAAAATCTTATATAAAGAAGAATTTAACTTATCTAAACTTATTATTCTAAGTAATAGAACGCCTCTAAGCCCTTACCCTCTATATAATAATATGTAGTATGTAAATATTCTTTTAATTTAGAGTTAATTAGTATAGCTTTATAGCCTAAAGAAAGAAAAAAACAGTTAAAAGTGTTTAGCATTAGTTTAATACTATGTTAGGTGTAATCTTAAGGCCTTTATAATTCTAAGTAGAGGTTAGTAAAAAATATAGAATAAATAAATACACTTACTAACTATAACATAGTAGCTTACTGTAACTTATTATTACTATAAAGTAAAATAAAAAAAGTTAACTAAAGCTATAAAGGTATTAAAGTAGATAATGTCTAGGTTAAAAAAAATTAAAATAAGTTAAAGCAGATTTAAAGCTAAAGTCCTTTTATTTAAATAGCAGCTAGGCCTAAAGTCGCACTGCTGTTTTGCTTAACTAGAGAGACACCCCTAGAACCCCCCTTTTTGCCTGCAATAAGCTTTGCTTAGAAGGTCTTAGCAGCGCTAATTATATTTAAAGGGAAAAACTATGTAGTAGAAGTAATTTTAACACCCTTAACTACGTTATCTTTAATTATAATAGGGAAAAAAAAAAGGCTAGATTAAGCATGTAGTAGAGTAGAATAATTACTTAAAGCTTAAAAACATAGAACAACAAAGCTTTTTAGTTATTTAATTTTCTACTAATTAGATTAATAACCAGCTTATATCTAGACTAATAGGAGAGAGGGCTTGGCGGTAGAGATAGTGTAATATTTGATGGTCAGGGTGCTTTCAAAGATAAGCCCTATAGACGCCGGCCTAGCAGTACATCTGCAACATCCAACATGATGATTCATATTACCATGCGCGCGGCTAATTCTAAAAGAGTGGTGGAGATTGTAAAGGTTTCAAAGATTCAAACTTGCGGGTAGTCTGGAACTGCCTATAGACGAAATTACTGTGCCACAAGCTCGGGCTTCTATCCTCAATTGGCTTCAGCTTCCTTTCTTTAAAGTTTCATTGCTTCCTGGCGCTTATTCCGGAGGTCTGGTGATCGGGAGTCTGTTCTCTTTGGCGCTTAGGCATAAGACGGTGGTTTTAATCCCCGAACGTAACGAGTATTTAGATGGCAACATGTAGACATGATGCTCATGTATTGTCCAACGCACTTCACCACGCTCAAGAAATACTTCGAAACACATCGAAAACTACGACACACTTCATTGCTTTGATCATGTCACTCGAAAGTCTTCAAAACAATGGTCTTTTTGTCATCCTTTTCCTGCGAACTTCACCGCACACGACGAACAATTTCCATTGGGGACTCTATCTACACCGTTTTGGAAAGCGAGGAGGAACCAAGTATCACATTAAACAACAGGGTGCTGGTTGGATTACAGACCACGGGAATACTGCTGGTGTCTTCAAGTCTTTCTTGCTCGTTGGACTCTTCCAAATCGCAACCATCCGTGATGGTTGGGAGGACTATGTCGACCAACAACTCCGAACATACGATTCTTCACTGAACAACTCGCCCAATATCACCTGTCGCGTCTGGGTCCTTTGGGTTCTGGCGTTACTGCAGAAAGAAGTGAACGGCTACAAGCTCCTCAAGTGTGCCGATCTAAGTGCACTAGAGGCAGAAATCATGGAGTGGGGGAATGCGAACGCCGCAGCCGCCGATGCAAACCAACAACCTCGACCAGTCGCAGTTTCAAGTATGTCTTCCATTTACTCTTACATCTTGTGATACGCACTAATCTTTCTTGTAGAATACATTCAGGGATAAAGTTCCAGGTGGATGTTTACAATGTTTGACTATATGTACTCTGATCTGTCGCCGTCTCAAATCGTGTTATCTTTCTTTTTCACTCTTGCCAAGGCCTGGGCTGCGAAGCATTTGATTTTACAACCACCTGTTTATCATATTCCACGCTCATTATCTATGTAACAATATGCTCCTTCTTTTTCAATCCTGAGTTTGTTTCATTGCAACTGCCTACAGTGATTACAAAGATGTGATGAATATTCAACTACAATTTTTAGGAGCAATCCTTATGAAAAGGCTGAAGGCGAGTCGTAAGAACAAAAGCTACAGGACTATCTATGCAGGGTGGAAACATTGGCCATTAATCAGTGCACCATTTCAACCTGAGGCGCGGTGTCTGCAGAAATTGCATTTAGTAACTGCCTCGCAAATAGATCGCACAAATTGCAATAATAAATGCTCTGTTGAATGGCCTATCCTTCAATCAGCAAAGATGACGGGTAGGGTTCTTGGTCAAAAGGGTGGTCAAAAAGAGTGTACGATAGTACAAAGCAAAAACAGCAAAAACAAGGTTCAATTCATCTCTCTATAGTAAGTGTTGCAGGAAGCTCCCTCTTATGTCGAGCAATTAGCTCCGTACAGGGCCAATTGCTCTGGCAACAAGACTCGTACGCGCAAGCCCTAGATCTCGCGTGCGAGGCGAGATGGCCAGCGCTCACGCGCGGTGGTCAGTGTTGAGCATGCTCATGCTCATGATCCGTGCTAGAACATTCACTCAACCAACATGCTCATAATATCTACGCCAAAAGAAAAGCGTGAATGCTCCGATTACACTTCTTCAATGGTGAGGGCGACGCGCTCTTTGAAGAGAGATTCCTCTTCCGCTCTATCAAATCTGGGAGGACTGGTAACTACAGAAGACGGAAATCCACTGCTTTTCCTAAAATTAAGGCAAAGCAAAGAGGTAGAACTCAATTGCTTGCATGAAGATCTATAGCAACTGTGCATAGCTATAGTCACTGCTAAATTCAGAGTACACGATGGATATGCCTAACATAGCAACTAATTACAAATTTTTCTGAGGTATTGAATCTAGATCTAGGGCTTTTCCAAGCGCGTCTATCTCGGGATAAATAGCTTCTTCTTCGTTAAGAAGGCTCTTTTTAATTGAAATTTGACGATTTTTTAAATTATGTCAGATGCAAAGTCTATATGGAGAAGCCATGAAGGTTAATTCTTCAGGTATGCACACAAATGATGAACTGTCTCACGTACTTACACAAGGACTTTACCACAAGTATTGTACATACATGTTCAAAGTTAGCTAGTCAGTAATCAAGCTGTATAATGTAAAGTATAATTTGTGGTTATGCGCGTGTATATATATATATATATATATATATATATACTTAAAACAACCTCTGCAGGCAGATTTTGCCTACAAACTTCATCCTCATCCTGTATCTGCTAACATAGGTTACGTTCGTTTACAATTAACGAAATTGCCTCCCTTAGCTGCATTATTCATCTTGAAATGGAGGACGATTGTGAATCGATTCAGGACCTGATGTCCATTCTGGCCAATTCCACCTTGGTCGATGTTCAGCTATCATCCCGTGACGACATGGTGAACCATTCTGAAAAAGCGAGAAGCTGGAACGAGACACAGGTCGCTACCACACGAACATTACTCGCTCGGGATCTGGACCAGGCGTCAAATACGACAGCTTCCGCTTCGCATTCTCCGACAGTGACTGCAGACGCGTGGAAAAATCCCAGTGATATTACTGCGATCGTGATCGGATCTGTTGCTGCAGCTTCCCTCGCGGCTGTTCTGATCGGAAGCACCGTGTTTGCATGCACGAAGTTCTTTCGCGGCGAGCCTGTCTTTTCCATGTCTGGAAAGAAGAATAGTGCTGATGCAGACGTTGAGAAAGCAGAAAATGTGACGGTCGAGAGTGTTTGAGGTTGACAGGGTGTACGCCTCAGCGCAGCAAGCACACCGCCATCTTGACGCAGGACGCACCATGGACAAAGCGGCCATCCCCCGAGCAACAGCCTCGCGAGAATAGCGGCCAGATTCTCCTTTCTTCCCTTCTCCTTTCTAGTTCAAGCCTAGGAGGCACTATATAAGCACAAGCTACCCGCACCCTTCCTAGAGTTGTATCTTAGTGTACGTTGAAATACAGCCAACATACCCTTTCCTTCTTGATCACTTTGCCCCTGCGCTTCCCGACAAGATACAGCGATAGTGGAGACCGAGCTGGTCCTCACACATAGGGCTTTTGCGTTTATTCTAAAGAAGGCTAGGCCGTGTTAAAGAAGCTGGGCATTGTGTAAGAAAACGTGCTAATTTATGCTATGCTATGATAAAACCTATATAATCGTACTACAGCACCCGCTTCTAGAGCCGTAGCGTGCTCCATATACCGACCTCCGTGGCGAACATGCAATTTGCGCCACGCTTAGGGCTTAGAAGGCCTCGAAATCTTGTAGAAAGATATAATGCAGGTTGAATATTAATATAATTCAATTTTAGCTAATAAAACAATAAGACGATGTAGTTGTACTAGAGAAATTATTATAGGGTCAGAGCACGTCTAGCGCTTAATAAAGTATAAGATAGCCAACATTACGTAATTTTTATATGCAATCTAATAGTTCGCTAGAGAGAGTATTAAATATATAGTTGATAGTTTATTTACAAGTATAAGAGCGTTTGTATAGATTAAAGTCGCTGTATGTTCGAAGTATCTATCGTTTTCTTCGGGACACGGGTGTCTTTCGCCACGCAGGGGGGGAGGTTAGTCGTGCTTACACACAATTCTACTTATTCTACATCTGCACTAGCTCCATATTCTACATTTAAAGCGGCATCAATGTCCTATCTCCATGTCCTCCATTTGCCACCTATTCAAAGTCTCTACCGAAGACTCTGTATTGGAATGCTAGCTGCTAAGGACCCGCGTCCGCATTTAAACGGATGTTCGCATAAGTTTCAAGGCTTCCTCATTGCGGCTTTGCGATTTAAGCGTGAATGCAAGGTTATACATAGCTGTTAAGGTATCTAGGTGTTCGTCTGTAAGGATCCTCTTTCTCGTCTCTATCACTCGCACCTCTAAGTTTTTAGCCTTGTGCCACTGTTTTTAACTCTAAAGCGTCGACGCCAGGTTAGCTATACTAGTAAGCGTGTCTGGGTAGGCTGCCCCAAGTGCCTTCTCTCTTCCTTTTAGTGCTCGCCGGATAATCCGCTCTCCGGAGAGAAGAGCGGCTGGCAGGGCATAGATTGTTCTTGGTCAAAGAACCAATAGCAGCCAGAGCTCCTTGAAGCCATGCAGAGACGGCATTGCATTCTATGCTTGGTTCGTAGAAAACGCTGAGAAGCATAGGACGTATGCCCCTGATGTTGCAGCTTAAGGTGAGAAGCTTGTCCAAGTGATCTTGGTGCACCCAGTTATGCTGTAATGAGCCACCGGGGCAGGTGAATAGGTCTTCTGATCGCTTCCGTGTGCTGATTCTAGGGATTGGGAGTTGCAATATTCGAGAGGCGCCCATAGATGGCAGCAAAAGAACAGCAGCGAGTGCAGTGTGGCTCTGGTCGATAATATTGTGATATATGCAGAATTTGGTGAGATAGCTGTAAGAGTCAGCAAAGGACGGGATCGAGCACCGCAAAAGTGATTCGCCTAATGTCCGCGATAAAACAAACTGGGGGCTCCGCTGAAGGTGGATCGACCAAGGCGATAGCGAGGTATTGTGCTCAAATGTCATGGTCGCTTGCCAACCCTGGCCCCGTGCTAGAATGGCGGCCCACCATCGAGCCTCTTCCGGACTTACACCACCAATGTCAACATCAATACAATTCCGATTATTCTGGTGATTTGTAGCGTCGTGGTATGTTGCCTGACTCTCGGTGTACGTTAGGGTGCAAGGTCCAGGCATGACTTCTGTCCAGCGGGCCGATAGGATATATGCCCAGGCCAGTATCAGGATAGCAAGGTAGTTGTCGTCACGAATAAACCATGATGCGCAGCCAGAATCGTTTTGCGTCCCCGTTATTAATAGCGAAATTGGAGCCCCGGCTGTCACACCTATTTTGACCTGTTGCCGAAACGACGGCAACCCGTACTTGCAATCTGCTCCCGTCAATTCCCAGAAGGAATATCCAGTAGCTAGAACCCGAGTCTCATCTTGCTTGAGGTTCAGATTACGCGGAAAGAACGGCTGCATGCAAAACGCGTCCTGGAGGCGGAGGCAATAGACAGGAAGGTTGGAGTTCTTGCTGTTATGATGAAGCTGAGCCCATAAAGTAAACCCAGCTTCATAGATGCGGCGGAACTGATCGTCACTTATTCGCACAGCATCCGCCATATTCGTGCGGATAATGGTGGAAGAGACTGGTTAAACGAGGGTACGACTTAGGTGGCCCGAGCGTGCCAAGACGCTAGGCAGCGGTGGAGCACGGGGTTGTTGTGCCGGCACCCAGCAGACTTGCTGCTGACGTGTCTGCGCTGCACTCTGCATCTGCATGCACCGCATGAGCTGTGCATTGTGGGTTGTACGACAGCACGGAAAGCTCAAATAAATATGGGTGATCCTATCTTACTTTCCCTGCACTTTCGGACGGGTGCCACTTCACAACTCCTTGCCGCGAATCAACCAGTTGTAGGTTTCACTACACCATCAACTCGCAAAGAGAGAATTGACTATTTGCAAGGAAGATGTCAGCAAGCCCAGGAGCTAAGGGTTGGTGCACAGTTGCGGGAGGAATAGAGTCGAGAATATCTTGAGGAAGGGAATGGATGGAAGCAAGAGCTTGGAAGGTGCTTGGGGGCAAGGGTGCTGCTGGGGCCACTGGAGAAGTCGAGACTTGAGAAGATTTAGATGATAAGGATACTTTCCTGCGCCAGAACCGACACTTATATGCTCTTGGTCCACCGGGAGCTTGTAATGAGAAGGAATCACGTTAATTATGTGCTTGCATCAGCATGGGTACCATTCGGAAGAGCCTCACCGTTGGGAGCAGGGCGCGCAAACGCTCGAAAAGGGCTCGATTCGCAGAGGTGGAGGCACATTCCAACCCACCAGTTGCAAGTGAAGAAGGTTGTTACGGCAAACGTTGATGCGGTGACCGCCCTTTCCCTCTCGCGCGACGTAGCGACGTCGCGTCTACTTCACTCCAAAACCTCGTCACGCAACAACAACCTCGACAGTCGACCACAACAAAACGCGCTACGCCCTCTCTCGCCAGACCATCACCCCGCGCCCACACAAGCTGACCTCCCCCCTCCTCCTCCTCCTACTACGATCTTTCCGCCCGTATCGACCGCCCCGCCGGGCACGCTGCAGGCATTTAAAACCAGTCTCCACTGTTGCTCTTCGGCAAGATGGCTCGCGCAAGCTTCATGGTCGATAGCGCAGTGCAGTCTATTGCTTATGTGCCTATGCCAAAAGACTTACTTGACGCTCCTCCCACTGTGCCGCCTGCGCTTAAGGTAGCAACAGCCATTGTAGCACTAGCCATCCAGAGCATGTATAGCAGCACCATGATCTCGTCATCAGCTAACTCCACTACAGGTGTAACTCTGGAAAATTTTGCCGACGCCTGGCACGAAGATAGCCTCGGCAGTACCGGTCATGGCAACATCTATTTTTGGTCTCACCATTGGCGCTTTTGGACCTGTAGCTACGATAATACCGTATGGCTATAGGCAGAAAGGATCTTGAAGCTCTATCAAGCGATGGAACATCGTGTGCGCCAAGAATCATATTCACGATCGTTTTTCGTACAGTAGATTCCCCTGGGCTGCTCATCGCATAGCGCCGGCTGATCATCTCACATCACTGGCCCACCCATAATGCTGTTGCCTGATGCGGATTCACGGTTTTAGATCCTCGGTCTAGAAACAAGTACCTTGTCGCGAGCTCTATACCCGCCGGCAACTCCCAAGACCTAAACCTATGCTCGATTCTTATGAGGTCTTGAATCTCCGGGCTCATGTTAGCGCGGACTGAATCGTATAGGCAAAGCAGCGGGTTAGGGCGCGGTTTGACGGCGGACATGAGAGGTACTCTGCGCCGCTCTCGGCTATACCGCTGTCACCTTCCGTCACCTCCAAATCCCCGTGCCATCCAATTACAAGCCTCCCTCTAATAAGTATGGACTGTCTACCCCTAGCTCTATCAGAAGAGCGCCATAATTGGGGCCATCTTTCTCCGTGACCGTGGTCCGCATAAATGCATCCTGCCATCCTGAACACCAGACGTTGCCGCTACTACCTTCCAAACACCAAGTGAGGCGTGCCCGGAAACTGCGCCTCCTGGCTAAAGGCCTTACGGGAAATTATTCTAGACACGCTTTATCAAGACTTTCCACGATACCCAGGGAATAGCCGGCTTCGTCCAACTCAAAGTTAGAGTTATTCCGGCATGCATGAATCTCCTCTACCCAGTTCTACCATCAAATTCAGCTACCTCATCACCATCCGATCCCAGCTCTTCCTTGAATCCATGCCTAACACTCCAATTATCTCCGTATAACGTCTACGCATAAAGTCACCCCCCTTCTGCATGAATCCTAAGCCGCTCACCAGGTCATGGCAGCGCCGTGTTTGATCGTTCCAGTCACTGTCAGCACCCCATTGGCATAGAGACCATGTCATATCCCCTCTCTTTGCTGTAATAACCCGCCCCTCCGGCGGCTCGAGCTCCTCTGCGGGTTGGCTCCTGTCTCAGCAGGTTGAGTATTTCAATGCTCTAGAGTCTATACTCGCATGGATATACCCTGATCCCACACATCCTCAATTCCAAGCCGATCCAATCCAGTCTCATCGTGTGTGGACCCCGGCCAAAGTGATGGGTTCGGCGGTGAGGGTACGGAAATTGCACTCTCTGCTTAGGCTGTCACTCAGCTCATCACTGGAGATGTAGGCTGATTTTTGCCACCCAGACATGGCTCGAGTGCTACCCAGCGTGTCAGTTTTTCCCGTACTATCGAACGTGGAGGGAACAATCAGGACCTAGCCATATTCATTAACGGTCTAGATAGTTGTTGGGGGAGCATACGAAAAGTGACACAGGTAATAGACTACAGTGCCTTTTTACCTTTCTGCAAGGCTTTTAATGCGTAGATAGCAGTTAGAGCAGGTGAGGTTTAGGCCACGAGAGACGGAAGGTTGAAGGAGGTGGCTGAGCCGAAGGCAGCAGCCTTAGCCGAAATAATGCCACACGTGACTAGGAAAGTATAGCCGAGCGTCGAGTTCCCTAAACAGGCCCCCTCGTTCATGCTCAGAGGCTGTGCAGATCCAGTTTTGGACCTTCCAATATACACTCAGGCTCAGATCAGGGGTCTCCCGGAGCGACTCACCCTCAGCTCAGGTTAAAGCAGCGACTGCTCAGGCGGGCGACCGTAACTGGAACAGGTCACACGAGAGAAGTTTGCCTGTCTCTAGAGGTATACGCTAGCTTTAGTAATGTATAGCTATACATTCTATAGTAGGTTAGCATCTAGTTACATAGCCTAAGACTTTTTCTTATTTACACTTTTTAAGCATTTAGCTCCTTTGTTCTAGGCTTGTGTATCTA
Organism: Lindgomyces ingoldianus; assembly: GCF_010093535.1. Classification (NCBI taxonomy): domain Eukaryota; kingdom Fungi; phylum Ascomycota; class Dothideomycetes; order Pleosporales; family Lindgomycetaceae; genus Lindgomyces; species Lindgomyces ingoldianus. Next base: position 133,146 of record NW_022985215.1, on the reverse strand, counting down.
GTGCTAAAGGCTTAATAGTTATTTTATATAATGCTAGCTAGCGTTTTACCTCTAGTTTTACTATTATAATCTTGTTATTAGCTTTAATAACTTTTACACTAATGTTATAATAGTTCTTTAAAAAGAGGATAAAAATTATAAAAGCTTTAATAATTAATTTAGTAAGCTTATTATTTTTAAAGTAAAGGTTCTACTAAAAGCTAAAATACTTATTAGTAATTAGCATTTAACTTTACTTTTTTATAATGCTTTATGCTTTATATGCATAGAAATTAATTAACAGTCTTTTACTAAGTCTACTATTACTAATTTATAGTGTGTAGCTAATTTATTATTATATTTTAGCTTTACTACATAAGTTACATTAAACTATTATAATTTCTTTAATTTACACCCCCTTAGCTTACTATATAAGGTGTTAAAGTGTAGCTAGTCTAGGGTGTCCTAGACGCTTATGCTATAGCTCTACTAATGCCTTTTATAGACTATGTTTAGTTCTTATGTTAATTATGTGTGTATAATATAAGCCCTTCTGTAGTAAATAGTACTTTAACACTTATTAGCTATAGATCTTTATAAGATTTCTAATTATTATTCTATCTAAGGCCTTTAAAGTAGTTAGCTTTACTTATGTGTCTTACTAGATTTCTTTTTATTGTAGTAGGCAGAACAAGACTAGGTTGCACAGCAGGTCTAGGCACAGTGCAGCATTATGTAGTATAAGACTATATGCTTAACTGTGTGTTTTATACTTACTTTTTAGGCTTAGTGTAATTAATTTATAGCTTTAAATTTATATATAAAAGTTTCTAAACTAGATAAAGTCTCTTAGTGTTAGTAAATAATAGTTATAGATTTAATTAAAATTATTTATAATATAGCATATTAAGCTTAAGTTAAAGATAAATAATTCTTTTAGTAGATATCTATTCTAGTTTAAATTAACTATAGCTAGTAATGTAGCTGCTTTAACTCTTAATACTTTTTAGCTTTTAAGTTAGTCTTCTTATATCTCTAGTATAGGTGTATGTAAACTTTTTAGAATTAGTATTTTTAAATTATGTCTATGCTGCTCTTTAAGTAGGCTTTAAAATTCTAAGTTATACTTACGCTTTAATACTATAAGCTTTTTAACTTTTTTATTTAGCATCTACTAGTCTAGTGCTTTATCTAGATAGACATAGAAGCAGTCCTTTAGTGCATAAATGTGTCTACATGTAGAACATTTAGTGCTTTCTGTTTTAGTAAGTTTCTAGCTTAAAAATAACTTTTTATTATCTTTTTAATAACATTAATGTTAAGGTCTACTTTATTTTTTTAACATTATAACTTCTGCACTATAGGTGTTTTTATTTATACCCTAAGTAGTTTTTTTACTTTTAGTAAAGTATAATAAGTTATTTATTATAAAGGTAGCTTTATGCTTTTTTATATATATTAAATAATTTAACATTATATATTTTTAAAAGCGCTTTATTATTTCTTTTTAATTTATGTCTAGTATAAACTGTCTGCTTTCTTAAAAAGTTATAAACTAATAAAAGGCAACTTTATTTATAGTAGTTAGAAAGTTCTTTACTATAGTATTAAACTATGTTGTTTCTAGAACATTTTGTGTCTCTGCTTCTATAGCAGCGTAATTATACTCTGCTAGCTATAGGTTCTCTATGCTTACATTTTTTAGCAGCTTTAAGGATGCATTATATTAGTTATACGCATGTTCTTGTTTAAATTAGTTGTTAACGCTTACTGTAGCTTTAAAGTTTATAATCTACTGTCTAAGTAGTTAATCTAGGGAACAGCATGTACGCTGCAGATGCGGGCTAACTATTAACTAAATAAAAACAATAATCTATTAAAGGCTTAATTACTCTTTTTTATAATTATGTCTGTTACTTTTGTACTTGTTAGCCTTAATCTTATAGTATTTAATAGCTTCTTTAAAGGCTCTAACACTGCTTGTTAATAGCTTGTTTATGTGCGTAGGCGTTTTAACATTAGAGGCTAGTGAAAACTTAGCTATTAGCGGCATCTCTAGAGCTCTTGGTTTAGAGATCATTTGGATGGTCAACTTAGGATCCACTTGCGGCCAGATGCTGTGCGCTACACATCTTAATTGCAGCTGCATCATCCAGGCTCTGTAGTCGGTGTGGTCTCGAAGGACGACTGTCGCGTCTCGAGGAGGCTGGGTGGCCATTTTATATCAATGGAGGCACTGAGACTCTTAATTGTCAGATTAAAGCACTGTTTCTAGGCTTCCTAAGATAAATGATAGGTTTTAATATAATGTATAGGATGATAATTAATTGTCTTAATTTATTAATCCTTTTTCTGCTCTACTTGTGTTGCTTGGCTTTTGTTTTTCTGATCTAAGTCCCTCGCGCACTAGCCCTATGCGCGACCAGCTTGCAACATGCTGCAAAATGCTGCAAAATGCTGCAACATGCAGCAATTTGCAGCAACATACTGTTCAAGCTTATTGCTCGTACTATGTAGCAGCTTTCGTCAAACGTTCCTCCTGTCTTGACAGTAGGTGCGCATATCTGACACCTATACTAAGCTATGCCTTCTAACTTGTTAACCTAATTCTCTAAAAACACCTAAAGAACTCGCCACCCTACAAGGTTAGTGCTAGTACGGTTCGGCCGTCCTCTCTGCTCGCAGTGGCAGGATCGCGTACCCCTAAAGAACCTGCTACAACTGTATCCTGCTTACAGAAAAGCTTCTAGAACATACCTTTACATGTCTGCAAAAGAGAGCCTAGAAGTGCTATATACACAAATTATAGGCCTATGCTATAAATTTTTGTTAGTTAATAATAATATAAAATTAGACTAGTTGCACAGCTTTTACTTTTATAACTAACTTAAAAGCAATGCGCCTATAATACTAAAGCTAACGCTTATTACGCTGCTTTATAGTTGCACCTAACTCTAAACTCTACAAAGTAAAAGTAAATTAATGTTACACTAACTATTAGTTAACTAGTAGTTGCGCATAACGCTTGCAAGCGTTATCTCAGCAAGCTCAGACGGGATGGGGAGAGAGCCTCGACAGGGGCAAGCCCCTGCTAGTCAATTGGAACCCTGGCTAGTAGCCTTAGTGGCGCAAGCCCCATCTCTCCAGCCAATAAGGGTATAAGAAAGGCTTTCTCTCCCTAGCTGTCTAAGGGACTTTTGTGATTTTTTAGGTGATATTGTGGATCTAAACCTCCTCCACCATGCACCAGCTTAACTAAGAATTATTGTAGCTCTACTACTATACGTCCAAACCAGCTTAGATTTTGATAGGTAATACAGAAAGTCTCTAGCTATATTCTATTATTTTTGTAACCTGTTTCTAACAAGATCCAGCAAAGTACTGCGTTACTAAGTCCTGCGCAGGGCATTATAATGACCCTACAACTGCACCTTAATGCAACTCCGCAACCACACAATATATTATTATTAGAATTTAAGGCCTATCTAAGACAAGCCTATTCTTATACTATTCTAAATTCTAGCTAATTCTGTTGTGTTGTTGTTAAGCTCTGGCTACAGAGGCGATTAGCCTAATTGCCTACTTGCTCTAACTTAACTAGCTGTTCTCTAAGGACTCTAAGGATCTAGAAGCTGTCTCAGACTAGCTCTGTTAGGGAGCCTGCAAAATCCTAGGGAATTTGGTCTACTAGTTGTCAAGTTCTAGTCAGGAGGGCGATACTATGAATCTGAAATCAGGGTATGGATAGGTTAAAGTTCTGCGCGCGTTTAGATTTTTCTCTGCTAATAATAGTTAGAATTTAGTAAAAAATATACTATTTTATAGCTACAGCTTGTCTCTACATTCTATTAAATTATAAGCCTATTTAGACATATAGTAGTAGAGATATTGTGAATCTAATTCTATTGTGATGCTTTTGAAATAGGCCTATTCATAGAAAAAATCACAAAAGTCCCTCAGACGGCTGAGGAGAGAAACGCTACCGACAGGGGTCAGAAACCGCTAACCCCCAGGCCATACTCTATTTGGAGTAGCAATATGCATGGTTTGTGCGTCCTCGGTTCTCTCCTCACGTCTGAGCTAGCTGAGATAATGCAAGCGCTTTCTGTAATACTAACCGCGAAGGATGGTCTTCTTAGAGGACCATCGCTTCTACGGCTACAACATGCTCCAGCAGCTTCACCGCCCTCTTCACTTGTCCGTCTACTTCGTATACGATTGCGAGCGCGTGCTGCGACGCCAGTCGGTGTGGGTGCTCTTCCGCCAGCACCTTCTGTTGCCACAAGAACTCCACTCATGACACTACAAGGCCACTTAAAAAATTACAATGCGATACTTAGCCTACTTTTACTCCTGCCAAAGGTAGAATCAGATTTACGGTTAGTGCAATTACTGGTCCCAGGGCAGCGGCAAAAATTTGAAGCCTACTCTTCCACTTCTCTCTCTTCCTCTTCTTATTATTATCCACCTCCTCAATCGCTTTCTCTGTTTCCTCGCCGATCTTTGCCCTCAGTTCATCTCTGGCCCTGATTTGTCGAAGCTGTTTCTCCCTCTGTGCAGCTAATCGCTGATTTATATTTCGCTTTTCGCCGGGATTACGACTCCTTTTCTCAACCGCTAACCGAGCGTTGAGATCTTGAATTATTTTACGGCGTTCCTCTAGCTGCTTTTCTAGCTGTGCAGCTAGCTTGGCGCCAGCAGAGGTGCTCTCCAACTTGCAGTGGCCGATCTTGAGCTCTTCCTGAATCTGGAGCACCACATCATCTTTTGCCATCATTTGAACAGCGATTGTCTGGGCCATATCTGGAGTTCCGTTGTACTGAAAGGTGTATGATCCTTTGGAGATAAGATCAGCCCAAGGCCCAATCTGTAGCTCTTCCTCACGCCGCAAGCCAATACTCTTATCAACTGAAGCCCACATGGTGGTTACGAGGGCTACATTGGCGAAGGCGTGCTCGCCACATATTTGTCGAAAGGTGTTAAGGTATCTTTTCTCAGAGCCTGAAAACCGGGTGGAGGAGATGTCATGTAGTAAGATGATTCCTTTCAGAGAGATGCTGAGGAGGTACTGGGTGGTAAGAAATCGAGTTATCTTTGCTTTGAACAGGGTCAGTAAGAAATTCGAGCAGATGTTGGCAATTACACATACACAGTACCACCGCGTCGCTATCTTCATCGTCATCGAATCCTGGGGTGTCCACTGCAGCTACAGTACAAGCGCCAATCTTCATTTGTACGAGCTTGCATGTCTTCGTTTCTGTCACTCAGTTGTTAGCAAATAGCAGAGTATCGTTATATACGTAGCTACTGACGAGACACAAGGCTATGCCCTTCCGTCACCGAATTTGGTTTGAGTTGATTGATGAAGTAGCTCTTCCCAGCACCCGTTACCCCCATCACTAGTATAAGACTTTCTGATCCCATGCTAGAGAGTCGGCCTGTCTCTCCATCATCCGACCGATCTGTTAAGTGTGCTTCAGCCTTGTTAGGTTGATCTGCTGTCTGTTTTCGAAAGATGGTCGGAAGATGCATTGTAAATGCTCAGAATATGCAGGTATTGAACGATGGGAGTCCTAACGAAGTATTCAGGTAGTGAGAGTCTTATCGATGGGAGTCCTGACGAAGTATTCAGGTAGTGAGAGTCTTATCGATGGGTTGTCGAAGGGGGTTGGGAGTTCGTGGCTATGATGGCGTTTTTAGCCCAGCCGCGTCGCCTCCATGCATCTCTCATTGGTGAGCACGGAAATGCGAACCTCAACCTCGAAGCCGCAGGATGTCGCCGCTTTTCCTCAACACACATCTTTTGGTACATCTGGGACCTGGAACTGTCCCCACCTCGGAAGTCGATTTTGTTCCAGATTCTGAAATCTGTTGTGGGAAAGGGGTAGTGTCCGTTCAGTGCATGCACTACAATGGCGCGTCGAGATGGAGCTTCTACGAGTCAAATGCGAGAACCTTTCATGATCATCTCGATCGACTTCGGGACAACGTAATTATGCCTTGACTTCGAACCCCGCTAAGGCGGTGTAGACTGACCCTTACTAGATTTTCTGGCATGTCTTGGACCTGGTCCGGGGCGATGGACCAAGTCTACCAAATTCAAACGTGGGACAATATCGACTCGGCCAAAGTCCCAACAAGAATCCAGTATGCCAATGACCAGCCCGTTGCCTGGGGCTTTGCAGCGAAAGACTCCGTGACCACATTTGAATGGTTCAAATTGCTGCTTGACTATGAAAATTTACCTCTGGGCGTAAGGACATCGCAACATGTACAACGAACACTCGCAAGATTGGAGGGCTGGTCTGGATATCAGGGAAACCCCGTAAAAGCTGCAATGAAAGTTACCAGGCACTACTTAGCACGACTATGGCGCCACGGTATCGAAATGATTCAAGACCAATATGGCCAAACCTGGGCAGATGGTGCGTCTTGTAAGGTGGTTATTACGAGACCAGCAATATGGAGTCAGAAAGCATCAGCTCGTACTCGAAAAGTTGCCAAGAAGTCCATTCTTTCCGACTATTCGCCGTTTGAGTCGGTCAGCATATCAATGATTTCCGAGCCGGAAGCAGCCGCCCAGGCAGTCCTGCTAGCACCAACAGTAAGAAACCGACCAGATATAACAAGAGTAAGTTCAACCAGAGATCGAGTGCCAAATGATTTGCTTAAAAAGAGCACGCTAGCCAAACGACATATTCCTCGTCTGCGATGCTGGTGGAGGTACAGTTGTAAGTCGGAATTGCTCCGCAGCCGAAGCGGGATGCTGACGTAGCAGGACGTCATAAGTTATGAAGTGCAGAGTCTTAATCCGATGAAATTGACGGAGTTCGTGGAGGGGAGAGGTATGACATCGCAAACCGCCCGAGAGCACATCTTGACTAGAAAATAGGGGACTTATGTGGTGCCATCTTCATCGACAACGAATTCGAATGCTTCATGCGGCTACAAGTCGGTCCAATGGACTGGGATTCGCTATCTTCGAACCATCGCGAACGTGTAATGGACAGAGAGTGGGAGTCTGGTATCAAACGGCCATTTGATCCAAAGAAAAGAATTAAATGGACAGTTGATATTGCAGCGCTTGGAAGAAGTTTTGCATTCAGCGGGTACGATGACACAATATTGCATTATGAATCAAGCATCTTACCGTGATGCAGCGACCACATCGAAACTCTGTTTCAGCCGGCGTGTTCTAAAGCTCGAGCGTTGATCCGGCAGCAAGTGGATCAGGTGAGACAGTTATACAACAGGAGTCCTAAGGTGTGTATGGTTAACCTCATCTAGCGTGTGTTTGTAAATCTGACTGGTCCTAGGCTATCATCTTGGTAGGCGGACTTGGTTCTTCTCGATATCTAGGCGGCCTTTTGCGGACACAATATAAGGACGAGATCGAGATTCGCCAACCTAGCAAGGATGAGTCGTGCGCCGTGCTTTTCCTCGTCCTTGAAGTTCCTGCTGATTCGGTTTTAGGTGGAGTGCCATTTGTCGTGGAGCCGTCATGGCAGTGGCTGAGGAAGTTGTTGTGTCACGCATCGCTCGCTTCAGTTATGGCTTTTCCTCCGATGTGCCGTATGAGTCTACCAGCCAGGAGCATAGGTCCCTAAGTATTGACCGTATCGTGTGGGACAAAGCCGAGCAGCGGAACATGGCGAAGGGTAAAATGAACTGGATCATTCGAAGGGTACGTGCTCGATGGTGCCGAACAGCGGCGTGGTTTTTGATATGACCAACCAGGGCACGAGAATCGAGCACATTCGCACTCCTCCGTGCTTTACCGCTAAAGAATACGCCAAACATCCTGAGCAGCTGGCGACAGGCGAAATTGCCACCAAACTGTGGGTATGCGATAACGAAGTGGCCCCTGAATGGAAGAATGCAGGCGAGTAAACCTCAATTGGCCCCCTTGTAACTGTGTGCCATTGTTAACGGTGTGCGAGTGCCAGATGTTAGATTGCTTTGTACGATTGTGGCGAGGCTCAATGTAAGATGGACAGAGCTTCCGACCCACGTCAATACAGATTGTGTCGAATATCGGCTGATCGAAATCGACATTCTGATGTCTCCTAACGGAAACACACTTGATTTCAGTGTGTATTTCCAGCAGAGGCGCCTTCAGACGGTTAGTTGATAACCCCGTGCTAGTTGACGACGACTGACCAGCCGCAGTGGATCGAGTGGCCAGGTGCTCAGCATAGCAGCACAGGAGTCAGAATCGAGGAGATTGTTAGTGAGTGAATGGGTAGATAGCTGGACCCAGGTGGAAATAGGAAGTCGCTCCAGTCTGTATCTAGAGAGTGCAAATGTGAACGTGGCCAAGAATGGATAGGATGACCAATGCCAACCTTGATCTAAATCAGTCGTAGTTTCTTGGCGTGCGACCACACATCCCAATTCGAAGGTCGGTAACCTGACCCTTGCTAGCCCACACCCCCGGCGGAGCGTCGTCGTCGCAATGTCACCCGAATATTACCAGCGCAGTGCCAGGGAGCACGTTCGCGGGTGTACGTCCGTCTCTTTTCTCTCCAAGGCTGACGCGCATAACTGACTTGGAAACGAACGCAGCAACCCCAATCGAGACGCGTGAATTAACAGCCGACATCCTCGCGCGCGAAGGCGCTATTCATATTCCCACCCCGAATGACTCCCAGACATCTCACAATGGCTACGACAACGATGCAGCCGTGCAGGACACCGACAATAGTAGCAGTGGTGGCGACGACGACGACGACGACGACGACGACGACGACGACGACATCAAGCCTGACGAGGCTTGCTCCGATTCGTCGAGCGACATACCTGTGGGAGACACAAAGATAAACCCTTTCAAGAACAGGCGCGAGCTACAGGACGAAATTGAGCAGCTGGAGTCACAAGTTCGCAAATTGAGATGTGAGCTAGCCCTGGAGCAGGTCCGTCGCCCTACGTTATACGGAGGGTCCTACTTCAAGAAACAGCTGGATGGGATCCGGCAAAGGATCCGGAAGTGGACCGTTACTTATTTCACACATGCTGGCGGCCACTGGACCCAATCCGCACAGAGGAGATTCAGAAGATTGAGCGAGGATTGGGCAGCTTATCTCGAACACGAACAACTGCGTCCCTGGCTAATCCAGGCGCGTCTGTGGCACCTCTTGCAGGCGCGCTTGTTCGATACAATGTCAAAGAAGAGATTTAGTTATATTTTCACCGGACGCACAAAGAATTTCTCCTTTGATACAATGCTTGCACAAGGTCTGCGTGAAATCTCTCCCTTCCTTACCAGAGGAAGCTAACAGTTTCAGAGTTGCAAAAGAGCAGTCCTGCAGACCGTAGAACCTGTCATGAGTTGCGAGCGTCGAACTTTGCCGTGCTATTTCCTGGCATAGGCCATGAGATTGGCGTGTCACCGCACATGCAAGAGGAAATCGACTTTCGGGTCAAGCAACTTCGAAGAGAGATATGGGGGTTGTTGTGGCCCTACGCTCGGCAAGATATACCAAAGGAAGATAGGCGGAATGCGAAAGCTTATCTGGAAGACATCATGTTAGATGCCATTTACTTCGATCTTGACATCAGAAAGGATGTCGCTGAAACTTCGTTCTTTTCTCGACGTTGCCGCGTCGGAGACGTCTTTGATGCGGACTTGATGGAGGAGGCGAGAGATGGAGAAGGTGAAGGCCGCGTTAGACTTATCGTTTCCCCGGCATTACACCGAGAAGATTACCCCGACGATGTCTCAAGAGCCGTGTTGATAAGAAAGGCTCAAGTCGTCTCCGGCGTACTTGAAAGACTTCCGCGGAAAGGTTACCAGAAACTTATATACCCAATTTACACGCCTGAGTCTAGCCAGTCGAAGCCGAGACATGGAAGCCATGTACCACGACCCGGGTCAGTCGATAATGGACATGGACGTGGAAAAACCAATCAAGGATCCCGGAAAAGCAATGCAGGACGTAGCAGCTACCAGTCTGTAGATCGTGTACACGCGCCAAGAAGGTCTAGTCCAGATTCACCAAGAAGCAAAACAGGACGCGGTACGAGCAGAATCTAGCAAAGCGGTACCACTTTGTGACCGTTGTTTGATTAATAGCACAACAAATCGGTGCGGAGGTTGGCCTCGTCGCTTCGTGAAAGCTCTTGCAGTTTTGCGGCAGGAAAAGACGTTGATTGCACGCTTCCGAAGGTATAGCCTCTACTTCGAGTGAACAGTACTTTAGGCTCCCCTTTCGCCACATGTAGCGGTATGTCCCAGAAGCTTATTTGTAAGCAGGATATATCTGTAGCAGATACTTCGGGGGTACGCGATCTTGCCACCGCTAGCAGGGAGGACGGCCGAACCGCACCTGCCAGGAGCTTGTGGGGTGGCGAATTCTAGTGTTTTCGGAGAATTAAGTTGGTTAAAGGGAGGCATGGCTAAGCTTAGGTTGGCGGGCAGATGCCAAGTTGTGAGACTGACACGCGCTGGCTGACTAAACTTGCTGGTGCGTACAGTACGTTCATACACGCTAAAAACTCGCTTGGGCAAACCAAGCGTCAGAAATTAAAGCAGAAAGTGTTGTGTTAGCGTTTAACTTTTTTATATCTAGCTTAACTTTTTTATGTCTAGCTTAACTTTTATATATGTAAGGTTATCTTTTAGCTATAAAGCTAGTATGTAAAAGGTAATAGCCTTATAATAAAAGTAGAGGACATAAATAGCTATGTAGGTATATTTTAATTATAAATTAAAAGCATATCTAGCGCATTCTAGGATATAATTATAATTAAGCCTTTTTATATCTAAAAACTGTTACAATCCTTACTCCGGCGAAATGGTATTTTCGGGAGTACGACGGCCTAAGATGGTGTTAGCGGAAAGGGGGTAGAACTTAGCTGGATCGGGTGTACAGTCCGTCGAGCAGAGTGTAGGGTTGGCGAGATAAAGAAGGCAGGTTGTGGTTTAACCCAGCAGCTGTATGGGGAGCTGGCAAACCTAATCTGTGAGGATAGGAATGGAGGTATATATAGTGCAAGATATACAAGGCGGCAATGTCCTCTTTGTAAAGGTTTTAATGCCTCTTAGTCTATTAAGTAGGTAAAGACTAAATAGTAATTACAACCTTCTAACTATAGTTGTGATCAAGACTATATACATGGGGTTTGCATGTTCTGCATGCTTGCATGTTTGCATGCTCACCTAGCCTGCATAACCTGCAAGCCTGCAAACCTGCGAAGCTTATTAGATGATGCATTCCGCTAGGCTTTTGTCTAAAAGCCGAAGCCATTCCTCATCCGTCCTGTCACGTGATTCGCTCAGCGCGGGGCTAAGCGTCTTCCATCCGACGTCGTTTAGGCTGTGTGGGACAGCCAGTTGGGTCATTACGGTCTGACTGTTGGCTGTAACAAAAACTTAATAATTTGTATCTGTAATGTCTTCTAATACTGTACCTTCTTCTATGCCTTCTTTTACAGAAGTTATCTAGTAATACTACTACCTAGTTAAGTAAGCTTAAACTTTAGTTAATAATCTTACTATTAATATATAAAACTTTATTATTAAAATTAAAAATAAGGCTTTTACTAAAAAGTGTAGCTATTCTTTACTAAAAGTTAAGCTTATAGGCTCTAATATATAAGTAAGTAAGCTTTAAAATACATTTATTATTTATTTAAAATATACTTTAAGTGTATTATAAAAAGAAGATAATGTATAGCTAGCACTTACTAAAAGCGTTAACTCTATTATTGCCTATAAAATAGAAAGTAGCTAGATTCTACCTAAATACCCTTATACATATGTAGATAAGTATACTTATGTACTTAATTATAATAACTTTACTTAGTAGTAAGCTATATTAATGTTAAAAGTACTTTTAGTAGCTAATTTTTTAAAGATACTTTAAAAATTTATTACTAATGTATTATTATTATATTAGAGTTACTAATTTTTATGCTAAGTTGTCTTACTATTCTACCTAGTCTACTTACTCTACCTTAGGTGTAATGCCCTCTGTGCTAAATATTAGTGCATAAGATTCTATAGCTGTAAATACCTACATCTAGACCTATCTAACTGTTACAATCCTTGCTTCGGGAAGCACTCGGGTCTGGTGGTATTCCTAGGGGATGATAGGACGGATAGAAGGGGCCAATCCGGTAGGGTGTACAGTCCTACGTACAGGCTATTGGGCTAATGGAGGGTGATATAGAGTGACCGGATCGTGGTTTGCCCTTAATGCGGCAGTAGGGAGGCCGGGTCAAACGGTCCTTGTTGGACAGGGTTGGAGGTATATATAGTGCAAGATATACAAATAGTATTATAGCTCTTTAGAAAGCTAAATGCTACTTAGTCTATGTAATAAATAAACTAAACGTTGAACACACCTCCTAAAGGTTGTTTAATGTGGGAACTATATACAGGCGCCGGGGCGCCAAGGGGAGTTGGCGGGAGCTTAGGGGAGCCTGCCAAGAGGGGCTCCCATGAGCTCCCTCCGGCTCCCTGGGCTCATCTCCCTATTGGACGACGCACTCCTCCATGACTTCGAGCAGCCGTGCTGCCTCCGTGTCCTCCGACTGGTCTCTAAGCGAGCCCTGTCCCAACCCAGCTAGATTGTGGAGCACTGCTGGTGGAGTTACGCTGGTCCAACCGTAGACCGTAACACTAACATGTAATATAAATAGATTTTAGATTTAATATAAGCTTATTACATAAAGCTTTATATAATTAATAATATATTAGAAATAGATTTAAAAAAGTGTAAATTTATAGTAATTTTTTAAAAAGCATAGACTAAGTTTAACATACATAAAGCTTATAATTTATAAGTAAAAAGCTATAAGCTTATAATTAAGTAGCTAAGATTTCTAGTAAGCCTACTTTTAGATATATTTTTATAACACTTTTATTATATTTAGCATAAGTTTTTAATATATCTAGGACTTAAATAGCAAATTAACTGTCTACTTAGCTTATAAAAACTATTATATAGCTTTAAAAGAGTATAGTAAGCACTTTTATAAGCAGCTTTTGCCTAATACCTTTAATAAGCTTTTTTTTAGAAAGGTTAGTGTGTAGTGTTAAGGTACCTTAAAAGGCACCTAAATACTATAGTGTTGTTAAGCTAAGCATCTTAAAGCGCTAAATGTATAGTAAGTCTATTTAAAGAACAGCTATATATTTATTTTAAATTAACTTTTAATATATCTAGGTATTAACTATCTATAAAGCTAAAAAAACATAGTCTAATATAATACCTATGCCTTTTATTTTTACTTTATTAGCAGAGCTTGCTCTGTGTAAGGACGGAGCTCTGTACCACTACGCCAATACAACCAAAAAGGTGCGAATAATCAACCAACGTTAATTATTGCGTACAGAATAGTATATATACCCGTCGCACGTAAGCACCATCTCGGCCTTACACGTAAGCGCTATCCCGGCCTTACACTCTGCTTATTATATTCGGGTTTGCAGAACAAAAAGTTGAGCAGAATCTCCTCTTTTGGACGCGCTAGTTAGTCAGAATTTCTTTGGATAAACCCTGGTAACGCTGTTTCTCTGTCACCTTATGTGTTTCTTATATTCTTTTTTAAAAAAAAATGTATACCTAATGTAAGTGCACCTTTATGCTAATTTGCATGCAGTTTGCTCTAGCATGCGTTGTGTAAAACATGTTTAAATTATGGTTAGTTGCGTCTGTTCCCCCTCTCTAGCCACATCGGTGTGTCGGGGATTGGCATCAGCCACATTGGTGTGTCGAGGATTGGCATCAGCCGCATCGGTGTGTCGGGGATTGGCACCAGCCGCATCAGTGTGTCGAGGATTGGCAGTTGCTCGCACACCTGAGTTGCTTACTTTTGCCAAGACCACACCACAACAAACTTTATTATGGCCCATAACAACCCACTCTAGCACTATTGAGTACAGTACAGCCTGGAATATTATTTAGATACTACTTCTACTTCTTTCTTACACGTTTGCGCGTTATGCCTAGTCTAATTGCACTGTCCGCAGCGCCTTTAGGATTGCTTCTCTACTTTAGCTTTGTCAGATTGAAGCACTGTTTCTAGGCTTCCTAAGATGAATGATGGGTTTTTGGATATGATGTATGGGATGATAATTGATTGTTAGCGGAGCTTGCTCCGCTCCTTTCTGTGGACTTTAGTTTTCTTTAGTTAGGGCTTAGCAGCTAAGAATTACTGCTTTTAGCCTTTTTAGGCTTACATAAGCATAAAAACAGCAGATCCTTAGATAATTATTTCTTGCGCAAAAACTAAAACCTTACTACGCGTGTTGTCTAATACCTGTCTAATACCTTCTACTATAACCTATAACATAGTACCTTTACTATTTAACACTAATAAACCTCCCCTACTTTATAATAATTATTATTACCTTATAAATTTATAGAGAGACAGGACATTTCTCTAATAAAAGGTTTAATGTGCGCCCTATAATACATAAATCTAGGCAAGGAAGCGCCCTACCTAGGGCAGCCCTATACCTCTACCTCTAGCTAAGAGGCGCGCTTTTACTAATATTACATATGTTGCAAATAACAGACTATAACCCTATATCCCACTGTTGTCTCCTCTAGTACCCCTATGTTGTTATTGTTCTACGCTATTAGACTAGGCAAATAACATGTTTAAAAAAAATAGTAAGTAAAAGACTTTATATTAAAAGTGTTACTAATTAAAAAGTAAAGTTAACATTTATACTATAAATAAAAAACTAGCACACATATTACCTTTTATAAACTTTAGCCTATTAAGCTCTCTTCTTTACAACATTTTTATATAACAGACACCTTAATAATCTCTTTAATATAAAATTTTTAGCTTATTAAGTAACCTTTTTAATATACTATCTGTGCTATTTACTTTAATTAGTTTAAGTACATAATGTACCTAAAAGCTACTATTAACATAGAGAAGGTTTTAGTCTACACCCTCTTAGTTATAGAGAGCAGGTACAAATAAAAACAACCTTAGCAATAGTTTAGATAAGGACATTAACATAGATATCTTCCTAGACGCTAAGCGCTATGTGTATAATTTTCTATCTACGCCTGTACCTATAAATTTTAATAATATTAAATTTCTTAAAGACTAGGCTATACTAAAAGTTAATAAGGGCTATATTAACAACTTTTATAAGGGTCTACTTAATATTAAGTTAGATATATGCACTACCTGCAATTAAAAGTAGTTTAACATAAGATTAAATTAATAAAGTACTTATAAAGAGTGCGCTACTAATTTACTTAAATATAAATATAAAAAAAAATTTATTTTACTTTAAAAAGACATAAATAACTTTAATTTTAGCCCTTTACTAAACCTTTTTAAGTTAACTACTACTAAAGAGCAACTACTAGCACGTGTACACATTAATATAGAAATAAGGCAGCATTAGGGACAGCAGTATAAGTACTAGGGCTATATATGCTACTTTGCTGTTAACACTGCTAAGGTGTTCTTACGCCTTTTACTTTTTTCTTATAATTTAGATATTGTTATCCTTAAACTAGCTGCTACTAAAGGGGAGAATTAGGGTGTAATTAACTGTTAGTTTAAAAAGAAGCACTGTGTGTGTTAACCTATTATAGGATAGTAGCTAAACTACTTAATTACTTACTATTCTAGATATGCTAACATTACTGTTAATAAAAAGGCTTTTAGTTTACTACTAATAAATAATTATATTAATAACTAACTTTTAATTATTAAGATAAATAATAATAGTTTACTTATAGATGTAGCAGA
Source organism: Lindgomyces ingoldianus (assembly GCF_010093535.1). Taxonomy (NCBI): domain Eukaryota; kingdom Fungi; phylum Ascomycota; class Dothideomycetes; order Pleosporales; family Lindgomycetaceae; genus Lindgomyces; species Lindgomyces ingoldianus. The sequence continues at coordinate 117,438 of NW_022985215.1, read as the reverse complement.
TAAAGATAATAATTTAGGGGCTAATACCTTATCTAATACTACTACATCTGCTGTAGATAAAGACGCTAGCAGCACCTATAGTAAAAGCTCTGTATTTAAAGAGATAGACATTAATAAGGTTAAAAAGCCTAAACATAGAGTTGTACCTAACTTTACACTTAATATTTACAAGTTTAAGACATTAAGAGACTATATTTATTAAATAATAATATAAGAGTTTCTTTTTATAAGTTTTATCTATTAAACTCTAATTTCTAAATTTAATAGTTATAAGCTCTTATTTAGCCTTATGTTCCTGTCTTTATTTTTATATAGTAAGGCAGAATTTATATAGCCTTAACTACATAACGTTAATTTTTTTAGTTATGTGCGCTACCTTATTTATTATAAGAACAGAAGATTTACTTAACACCTATGTTTCTAGTTTATAGTATTTAATATGCTTCTTTAGAAGAAGTCTATGTCTAAAGTAGGATTCTACATTAAGCACGCCTTTAATAAGTAAGAGTTAATAGTAGAAGACATATAAAAGCAATTTACTAGAAAATATAGAAAGTAATAAATAGTTAACTTTATTATTTATTTTATAGCTAAAATTTATAGTACTTAGTTATTTTAGATGCAAAAAAAGAAAAACTTTAAAGTAATAGTATGTCTAATACTTGTCTAATACTTATAGTGTATATGTTAAAACCTAGTAAGTTTAGTAACTTTATTATTCTATATTATTTATTACCTTCTTTACTACTAATTAACACTAGCATAACCTTCTGCGCTTTATGTAAGAGTTTTCTCTATAAAAAGCTGCTAATGCTAAATAGTGTTTATAATTAGTGTCTACCTTTATGTAAAATAACTTACATATTATAGCTTATTACTTTAATTAATGTTTTAGGCTCTTTAAAAAGCATGTAATTAAGCTAAAGTTTAATGTTATAAATTAGTAGAATTAGTATAAGTAGCAAAGCAAAGAAAGCACACATAGTTATAGTCTCTACTACTACAGTAACACACCTTATCCTAACAACAAGCTAGGAGAGAATGCTACACCCTTTTCTATTGCTTACTTAGCAGCGTACTAAGGCTGTTACATCTTAGCAATCCATCTAGAACCTAAGCTGCAGGAGTTAGTAGATAAGAGTTTAGTACTGTCTCTTTTATAGCGCTTTATAATGTTTATATTTAAGAAGCTGTCTAACGTTCTAACGCGCTGTTATTTACACTAGTGTTAGACTAGCTATTATTTAAAAGTATATAAAAAAATAAAAAAAAAGTCTGCTAATTTAATACTTCTTAGGAAGTGTAAAAGGTGCTAATATTTGCGCATGTAAAAAGAAAGCCCTATAAGCGTTTTCTTATATAATAGAACTATATGCAACTTAACGCCTATTTACATACCTTTTTACTTAGTTAGCGCGCTAATACTAATACATAAGTATGCATAAGTACTACTAAGGTTGTTAATTACATAGGCGTGTATACTTCTAAGGGTAAGACTTAGACATAGACGTTTAAGAAAATAGCAGCTTAGGTCTTACTACATATTAAACCTAGTAATTTTATGCTTTTGTTTGCTACAAAGCTTATAAATAAGGGGCTTAGCGTTAGAATTATAGTGCTTAGAAGGTTATGCATTAGCTATTTTACTTACCTCTTTATTACTGCAGCTAGACTATTATTATAGTTAATTATTAACTTATTAGTTTATAACTATTCTCTTTTTTCTTCTAGGATTAAGCTTAGTAACAGGGACTACTAGAAAACATAGAAGTAGAGAACTATAACAAGTTTACTATTATAAAAGCTTATACACTTATGTAGAAATATCTAGAGTAAAATAGCTCTCTAGACTATATCTGCTACCTAGACTTCCTGCTTTATTTTAACTACATTACTAAAAAGTTAAAACATAGGCTAAGAGCTAAGCCTAAGATTTTAAACTTTTTTTTTAATATAAGCTCTCTCTTAATTTAGAGAACTTTTTATAGGTTAAGTTAACTCTACACTACTCTTTTTACACTGCTAATAAGTTATTAGCTGTTTATAAAGTTACTTATAAAACATTTACTAAGGCTTATAATTATTACTGCACTATCTGTTTTTATAAGCTAACTAACGCTTATAGTAAACCTAACCTAGAGAAGGACCTAAATAATCCTAAGTAGGAGAATGCAGTGCTAAAAGAGACTTTGTTATTTAATAAGCTTAAGCTACACTAACTAGAAGAAAACAAAGAGGATGTTAATCTAGATGCCTTTAGTAACTATCTACTTAATTAGGCAAAGGATTAGATAGATTTGTCTTATATTAATCTATATAATCTAGATCTAATAACATATTAGTCTAGGCTAAAGAGCTGCCATCTAGTTGCTAGAGCTAGGGCGTCTAATACTATGTCTAATACCCTCTAGGCAAAACAAAGATTATTGTACAACTTAGTTGTAAACTACTTTATAGTATATCTTAAACTTTGTTTACTACTGCAGTTGCTTGTTAATTTAGATAAGGTTAGCAGTATAAGAAAAATGTTTATTATTAATAGTATATTTTTAGCTCTTAATAACTTAGCTCTATAATACAACATTAGCAACTCTGTAATGCAATGCGCGCCTACTAGTGTAGCTGCATATCTTATATCTAGTTGCACTATTAACTCTATATTTTGCATCTTAATTATTAATAAGTATAGACCCCTTTTACTTTTATAAAGAGTAAGTCTCTTCTAGCTTTAAAGCTAACTCTAATAAGTTAAATATATTATAATTAATAAAAAATTTATAGTTAGCCTTAGTATGCTTAGCTAGATCTATGCTAGGTGTGCGCAGGTGTTTCTAGAGTCTAAGGAGGACTTTAGTAGCATTAACATTATATTGTCTAGCAATTTTAGGCAACTACCCCTAGTTAGCCAGCAGCCGCTGTTTAATTATACTAATTAGAAATGCCCTGTAGAGACCTATAGTTAGCACCTATATAGTTTGTTTAATAAGACAATTATACTTAATGTTATAATACAGCAGCAGGGGGACTCCTAGGCTAGGTTTTAGGATGCTTTTAGGCGTCTTTAGAATAGCGTAAGCACTGCTAACAACTAGATGCTATTTAGTAAGTAATGTTAGGTTTTACTTTTAGCTAATAAGCGTTATAGCTTTAACTTTACTATCTAACTATGTAGTAAATGTTCCAAGGTCTCTGCTATAAACTAGCAGTATATAAGAGACTGTAGTAAACCTGTTATTATTGCCTAGGCTAAATATAATTACCCTTAGGCTACTAAAGTAGATGCTTAGGACAGTAGCAACTTGCACAGCTTTCTCCTGTTATGTGTAGGTAGCTAAGTTATGCTCCTGCATAATATATAAACAGAGGTTGGTCTTGTAAACAGTACTATTAGGGAAGTAGACAATATCCTATAGCCTCTATCTGTTATAGATCCTTGCAAGGAGCCTTTAAAAGCAGTTTTTATTACTGTCTCTAAGTACAAAGGGCTAGCGCTGTACACTTAGGTAGACAGTAAGGCAGTTATTTCTATGTTTTTTATTAGTTAAGAGTTTTACTTTTAGGAGAATATTATGTCCTGCACACAGTTTCTAATCTGCTCTGTGTAGGCTATAACTATCTACAAGTTACAAGGCTTAAGTCTAGACAAGGCAGTTATTTATGTTAGTAGTAAAAGAGATTATGCACTAGGTTTTATATACATTACAGTTTTTTATGTTAAGTTGCTAGATAAGTTAATGTTTAATAAGCATTTCTTTTTAAATTATTTAAAAAGCAGTAATTTAAAAACTATAAAGAGGCAAAATGCAGATATGTAGTAAAGAATGCAGTAGTTAGTTATAGTAGCAGACTGTAATTTTTAACCTGTTTATCTAATACTTGTCTAATACCTCCTCTACTATTATATTATGTCTGTATGCTTAGTAATTTATAAACTAATTTATAGCATAATATATTACTTTTATTAGTATAATAGACATAACATAAATTAGAGTTTACAAATTAGAGATTATAATAGTTAGATATAAGTATAGACTCTATATTTAAGTTATTATAGCTTATTTAAAGTCTTAGAGTTATTCCCTCCCTACTGCTAGTACTTTTCTAGCTTAAGCATCTTAATAAACTAGGTTAAATCTACAGGCATAACACTGTCTCTACCTTAAATAGTATCTAGCAAGTATTTTACATTTTTTGTTTTAAACTAGTAAGTTTAGAATAAAGTCTAATGTCTAAATGCTATAATTAGTGTGTGTCTAATACCTTATCTAATACTAAACTTACTTTAAATTATTAAAAAATTTATTATTATAAAGTTTTAAAAGACTAATGCTCTTATCTTAGGCTGCTAATTAAATGTTAGCAGCAAGGAAGTAACTACCTAATTATACAACATATAATACTATTAAAATTGCCTATTTAGCTCTTAAAAAGAGAAGCTTAAAAAGAAAAATTAGTAGTTAAAAAGGCTTATTAATAGTAATAAGCTTATAAAAAGCTGTAGGGGTAAAATTAAATACTAGCTTAACAAATATAAACTACACTTGTTAGTTATGTAGTTAAAGACTTTTCTAGGAACTTACTTAGCACTAGCAGTCTTAAACATTGTTAGCAATGTACAGTAGATACCTAGAAAAGCCTAGACACATCTAGTTTAGGTAGCGCTGTAAGGTATTAGACAGGTATTAGGCGTAGCAGCTAGAATATACTTACACAGAAGATAGTATTACTTATATGTAAGACATACACGCTAAAGTTATGCATCTTAAGGAAACTTATTTTTTTGTCTGCACTAGCAACTGCATCTACTAGTATAGCTTTAATATATCTCTATTAGCAAAGTTTATTTGCTACTTTTACATCTATTATTAGCACTTTAGCTTGCATTAGTGCTCTAGCTTGTAGACTAAGATTGTTTATAAGCTTAAAGCTATTAACATCTATAAGTCCTATATCTATAGATTCCTTGTCTAGTTAGCAGTGTTAAGGAGGCATAAACTCTTTTAGTAGGTTAAAGAGCCTAGTTTACTAAATAAAAAATGTATATTTATTACTAAATTTACTAGGGTCTGCACTGCGCGTAATTGCTTTCTAGCTATAGTGTTTGCCTTTCTTAAATCTATAACATATTAGCTGCTGTCTAATACCTGTCTAATACTATATTAACTTACTAAAGTGCTGTTGCTACATTCTTAGACTAAATGCGCAGTTGCAACTCTAGTTTAGACTTTTTATTAACATTACGTTTAGCGTCTAAAAGATGCTAAACTGCTAGGCAGAACTTATTACTCTAGAATTTAGAATAGTACATATTAGTTATAATATAGTCTAGGTTATGTTAGGCATTCTCTCTAGTAAGCTAAGTTTGTCTCTTAAGATTTCTTATAGTAAAAGCATTTATTAAGTATTCTAATAGGCTTTTTTTACACTTTGCTATAGTTGCGTAGTAGTAATAGACAGGTAATAGATAGCTTAGTAAGAGTTTAAATAGTGTTACGCAAAACTAACAAACAAAGTTTATAGTAGTATAGTTAAGGTTATAAAATTAAGGTTATAACAGAGGCTTAAAAAACTAAATTTTTAAAGTAAATAAAGGTAATTATGTTATTTAGGCAGCATCTATACTACATAGGCTGTTACTAAGGTAACAGGTAAAGCAGCAGTAAGCTATTTAAAAAAATTATATTTCTTTTAAAAATGTTACTTTTACTTATTCTACTATAATGCGTTTAATACTATGTCTAATACTACTTTATATACTAGTTTAAAAGTATTCTACACATAGATTATAAAAGTTAGTTATGTAAAAGTTTATATAATTATCTACTATAATAAAAATGCAGTAGGAGAGTAAAAGTAGCAGTAAAAATCTAAGTAAGTTTATAAAAGTAAAAGTATAGCTTAAAAGTTTACTGTTTAACTTTTAAAACTTTTCTACTTACACTTTTAACATAACCTACTGCGTAATTGCTCTACTACTTTATTGCACCCTTTATAAGCCTCTATTTACTCTTAAAGCTGTTTTTATGCTAATATTATAGCTTAGCAATGTGTTGCACAGCTTTTTTACTTTATTATAACATTTACTTTATTAAAAATGTCTTGCTCTTAACCTGTTTATGTGAATGCTGCTAGGAAGAGTATAATTATAGTATTAGACATAGTAATAGACACTGCTAATGCATTATAGCTCTCTCTAGGAAGAAGGCTATTGCTACTAAAGCTCCCTGCAAAGCTCCTGTTCCTAGGCCTAACAAAGGTAAACACCCTTCTAAGAAGCTTATAGTTCTAAAGGGTTTACATCTAAGGCGTGCTAATTTGCCGCCCTTAGAGCGTGTTATGTACAAGAAGACTAGCATTTAGGTTCTAGCTTAGAAAGGAACTAGTAAGGGCTAGAAGCTTAAAAAAAATAAGAGTTTATTAAATCTTATTTTTACTATCTAATACTTATTACTAACTATAAATAGTTGCACTTTTTTAGCAGATTAAGTTCTATTAGTCTAAATAACATAATACTAAGTTCTTTTTTGCAATTACTCCCTTCTGCTATCTTGTTTAGAAGGTTGCTTAAGATGTAGCTTAAACTAATAATAAACCTCTCTGCTAGAGTAAGTAGGCACTTTATGCATTATAAATAACTGCTAAGTCCTTTATTATAACTTTAATAGAATGTAAGTGCTAATGTATTAGTATTAGACAAGGTATTAGACTTATTAATTTATAAGCACTTAGCTAGCTGCTATCCATGGCAAGCGCATCACTATTCAGGCTTAAGATGTGCAGCTTGTTATTCGCATTGCTTAGGATTTTAGCCAGTACTTTAACTTTGCTAATAAGTACTTGCGTAGACAGACCTACTAAGAGGTGTTCTCTTGCATAGCATTTATAGGTATATAAGTCTTTATGTGGAATTTATAGGAATATAGTTTATAGGTTTTAGTCTGCAGACTACCTTTTATTGTCTGCTCTGCTTATAGTCTTCTTCTATAGGCTTCTTCTAATGCAGTCTTCTTCTCTAGAAAGAGTTTAATAAGTGACTTAAAACAAGCTCTGCTTATGCATTCATTTATGAACTGTTATAGTATGTTATTGATTGATCGATGTTTCTTTTTCTTTTTGTCGGCTCTCGTGTTGCTCGGCTTTGTTTTTCCGGTCCGAGTCCCTCGCGCACTAGCCCTATGCGCGACCAGCTGCAACATGCTGCAAGTTGTTGCAAAATGCTGCAACATGCTGCAATTTGCAGCAACATACTGTTCGAGCTTATTGCTCGTACTATGTAGCAGCTTTCGTCCATCGTTCCTCCTGTCTTGACAGTAGGTGCGCATATCTGACAAGCTTACACCTGCTTCTTTGCCTTTTTCCTATCACTGCACGCCCTAAACTTATTTTAAGCTGTTAAGCGCAGGCCTTTCTAAATGTAGCTGCCTTATTAGCTGCTTAAAGCTTAGTAATTTCTTATTACGCTAACACTAGCTTATGTGCAATTATTGCTGCCCTTTGTAAGGCTTTTTTTCTAGAGGCATTACCCCCCTAGAACCCTCTCTATACGTAGAGCTACTTGCAACACAACTAATATCTACTAGGGATTGTTGCCTGCTGCTGTAATCTACTGTAGTTTGCTGCAATTTGCTATAGTTTGCTGCAATTTGCTGTAGTTTGCTTTAGTTTGCTATAGTTTGCCGCAATTTGCAGTAGTTTGCTACAATTTGCTATAGTTTGCCGTAATTTGCTATAGTTAGCTATAATTTGCTACAATTTACTTTATGCATTTCTTAACACTGCTAGGTAATCTCTTACTAACACCTCTAAGCATTAGCCTATTATATTTAAACAGTAGTTAAAGAAGCTAAACTAGCAGTTATGTAAGTAAAACAGCTTATTAAGGTATTACATGTACTACATTAATATTTGCCTTAATAGAGAGGGAGAGGCAGAGGCAGAAGCAGCGCTAGAGCTTCCTAGCACTCTAAGAAATTCCTGTAGAGGCAACAAACTATATAAGCTACAGCTCTACAACTAGAGCTTTAATGCTAAAATAATTAAATTAAAAATATTAAGTAGCAGTATTAGGCGTAGCATAGCAGTATTAGGCAGTAAAAGGAACAGGTGCAACACTAGAGAACACAAGGTGCAAAGAAGAGAAAGACTATTATTATAATAAGGTAGGCGCTCTACCTGCTAAGCTAATACTATACAACTTTTCCTACTGTACTAAAAGGTACGCACAAGAATACTTAAGCTAAGTATTCTTACATAGTATAATATATATATAGGTAATGCTAGGGTAAGCACTAGCACTAGCAGTTATCTCTAGCCTAGCCTAAATCTCTATAAGCGAGAGAAGGCTACGTAGTTAACTATGCTAACTTAGTTATAATTATAAGAGTAGAAACGCGTTAAAAGCTAGAGCTAAAACATGTTCTTTTAATTATAGCTAATAATTAACTAATTTCTAGATAACTAATCTTAAATTTATATAAACTTTTAGTTTTTAAAAAATAAATTTTACTAACTTAATTAAAGCTAAAAATTAGCTAGCTATTATAATAAGTAATTTAGTTATATATAAGGTTTTTAGCTTAGCGCCTATATACTTTTTTAAAAATGTAAAATTACCTATATTATATAGATATAAAAAGTGTACTAAGTAAAAAAAAATATAAAAAGTAATAATTTTACTATCTTTATAGTATTACTAAAAATAAAGTAAGTTATTAGTAACACTTACTATACTTAATATATGTAAGTTTATAAAATATAAAGTTAAGTAAAATCTTTTTTTTTAAAACACACTAGTTAGTTATAATTTTTTTAAATAAACTTTAGTAACACTATTTATTATTACTTTATATATTTTTTATATTCTTTTCTAAAATAATGTATACTTAATATACATACATTTTTATATTAATTTACATGTAGTTTACTCTAGTACATGTTATATAAAATATATTTAAATTATAGTTAGTTATGTTTATTCTACTTTTTAAGCTATATTAGTGTGTTAGGAAATAGCATTAGCTATATTAGTGTGTTAAGGATTAGCATTAGCTATATTAGTGTGTTAGAGATTAGCATTAGCTATATTAGTGTGTTAGAGATTAGTATTAGCTATGCTTAGTTACAGGCTGTAATTAGTTACATGCTATAGTTAAATATTGTTATTATGTGTCTATTACCTGTCTAATACTAATTTGCTAAGCATTATGCTATAACTATTCTTTAACCTAAATAACCTACCTTATTGTACTAACTATTACTCTAAGCAAGCTTTGCTTTTACAGATTATTTATAAACTGTCGTAGTATTTTAGCTTTAAAAAGATAAAGACAGCTAAAGGTAATATAGTAAAGTAATAAAAAGTAGATAATAGTTATTTAAAGTATTAATATAATAAAGTAAGCTATTTTACTTTTTATTATTTTTAAAAGCTGCTATTATCTTTTTACTTAGTATAAAAAGATATTTACTTTAAAACTAGGTTATTATAGTCTCTAAAAACAGCTAGATAATAAATAAGCTTAGGCTACAGTAGTTAAAGCACTTTAATAAGTATATAAAAAAAAGTTATAAGCGCTTATTAGCTTTTTATTATTAATAGCTATAAAAGCTATAACTTACTTAATTTCTAGCAGTACTATAAAAAAAAAATTATTATTATTTATATACTTTTACACTTATTGCACCTTTTATAGCTTTTTAATGTAGGTTGTTTTACTCTTTTAAAAAAAGTGTATAAGTGCTAAGCTAAAGATTTTATATATAACTGTCCGAATAGTGATATTCGGGCGCCTGGTTGATAGTCACGTGGCTCGGATGCGCCCGGATCCCTGTGCACGGAGATCTGTGCGCAGAGTTTGGGACTATATCAACCCCTTTCCTTTGTACAATAGAAACAACAAGAAGCAATTAACACTAGTTACCTAACACCCCTGTGCGATGTTTACACTGTGCAAACCTCTCTGTCTTGTACGCATTTGCTAACACTAAGTGCTAGCTAGCAGAGAGTCTATTTAACACTAATTAGTAGTTTAAATACTGTAAGAGAGAAAGCTCTTCTTATACCTTTCTATTTAAAAGTTTACATATAAGAAGAATTCTTTTCCTTACTACTTTAACTATAAATTAGTAAGAGTAAAGACAGAGTCTAATTTATGTGCAAGTAGCTATAAATCTCTATTTAGTTACCTAAGTAAGAGTAAAAAACCTGTCTGTATAATACTATTTAGAGGTATTATATAAATAGTAGTGCTTATTTAACGCTAGAAGGTCTGTTTTATCTTTTTACACAAGGCTGTTTAGAGGCAGTGTATAATAAAAAGTAAGACAGCGCGTAACAACGCATAATTAACTACTATAGAGTAATAAGCAACCCTAGCTCTATTTATAACTAGCTAACATAATGTATTAATATATAACTAATACATACCTTTTATAGGCATTTTAGTAAAGACCCTAGCAGAGCAGACAAACATTAAAGATTAAGTAGATAAGATTAAACTATTAAATAATACACTTAAGAAGAAGCTTAATTTATACGCAGCTAACTTAATTATAGAACTCTGCGCGTTAAGCGCAACAGATGTATGTACACTTAAGAACTTTTAAAACAACTTTATAGGGTAGAAGCTTATACACTTTAAAGATCTTAGCTAACTATTTCTATAACAACTAATTACTACTCTATAGAACAAAGGCATTAGCTTTAAGAAAAACACAACAGAGGCTACTACACTATATAGACTTATAAAAAGAGAACACATGTTTACTATCTTACTAGAGCATTATATAAAACTATTACTACTATTGCTAGTCTTAACGTAATAGAGGATGTCTCTATACAAATCACCTGCAGACCTAATACTTCCTTTATAATTAGTACAACTACCTTATAATAGCTTACTGTATAAGAGCACAACTAGGCAGCTACATATTCCTATAGCCACAGCTCTGCATAAGATTCCCTAAAGCTTGTACCTACTATATATAATTTAATTACTATACAATCTATACTAACTTCTACCTACATAAGATATTACAGCAGAGAACCTTACGCCTAAGAAGGTTATATAATTTTAAAAGGCATAAAAGAAAAAGAATAACTACATAGAGCAACTATATAATATCTTAGCTAATAAGGCTATAGTATTTATTAAGCTCTACTAACACCTTACTATCTTTAAGGCATTATATGCAAGCATCTTTTTTAATATTTTTAAAAGGCGCGCACACATGTTCTACCTTTATAATATTAGTTTAGGATAATTATAGAAGTTACTGTATAAGTAGCTTAGTAATTACTTTAATACTAACATAAACTATAACTAGTATTAGACAGATTAGATAATAATAAGCTTTACATAAAGTAAGTAAAAAAACTTTATAAAAACTTTACATAAAGCTTTTAAAGCTATAATTAATAAACTTACTTTTACATAAAAAGCTCTTAGTCTATAATTCTAAAGCAAAATACTACTTTCTACTGCTATTATATAAGCATGCTAAGGGCAACTTAAACTTAAATAAGCAATGTTCTTAATTAAGCCTATGTGTAAGGCACTGTACAGTAACCTCTGTTTAGCACTTTAGGTTATAATTAATTAACAGAATAATACATTTATAAATAAATCCTAGAATGTGTACTACACTAATAGGCAATATAGCTTACTATATACACATAGCTATTAACAACATAGAAGAAGCCTAAAAGAATATAGAGGATTATTTAGACTACAGTTCTCTGCATAATTAAAGTAATGCTTTGTCTGTTATAAGAAAGAATGTTAGTTAATAAATTATTTTTACACAGATTAATTTTATGTAAAATGCTAATATATCTTTTTATATAAAGAATTCTATAACAAGACACTAATATGTAAGAAGGTAAATGTGTATATTTAAAAGTTTAAAGGTAAACTAAAGTAAGAGAAAGAGAAGTTACATAACAATAATAACCTAAATAAAAAGAAAGGTAAGAAGATTATTAACTACCTTACTAATACTACATTTCTCTACTGCGCGACTGTAGAGGACATCTACAGCCTAGAACCTAAAGGATACGCAGAACAGTTTATCCTTAAAGATTAATACTATATAGTATACTAAGGTGAACTATAAGATACTAGCGTAGTAAGAATCTCTACTGTAGGGAAGTTATAACTTAAAGCATACCTGCAAGAATTCTCTTATATAAAAGTAAACTAGATACTAAAAAAAGAAAGTATTAGCTTTAAAAAATAAAAATTAATAAAATTAATTAGTACTATATAAATTACTAATTTAGTTAGTAATGTAACATATTACATTCTAGACACCCTAACACCCTTCTTACTGTCTCTTGCTAACGCAGACTAGATAAATGTGTACTTTAACAACATGCAGAATGTAATTATACAAAGTAATAGAATTAAAGTCTTAGTTGTACATAAATAAGGTCACCTATTCTTTAACATATAAAAAAAGGAATTAATATTTTTTTTTATAGAACACAAACTCTAACAACTGCACAGAAGGTTTAGCTATCTCTGTACAAAACAGCTTCACACAATGCTTAAGAACGCTAGACACAACGCTAATTCTTTTATACTTAAAAAGATTAAGAAGTTCTGCTACATGTGTTAGCTACATAACTTAGCACTATAAAGATTTAAGTTTATAATTAAGGATAATTTATACTTTAATTATAAGATAGTAATTAACATTATATAAATTAGTAACTAAGATGTACTACATGTAATTAACACAGATACATTATTCTAAGCAGCAACCTTCTTAAAATTAATGTCTGCATAAGATACCTAGGACGCGCTCTGCAAGTGTTAGATTAACACATGTTAGGGCCTACCTAATTATATTATACATAACCCTAGTACAAACTTTGCATCTAAAGATTTCTAAAATTGCGCAAAGATTATAGGAGCAATGTGTTAACAAATGCTAGTAGAAGCCTATTAGGCTATAGGGAAGATTAAGCGCGCGCACGCACCACTGCAACGTGCATACAACATCCTCTGTGCAGAATTAGATAATTATACAAATAATAAGTTAGTGTTACAGATAGCTGTTAAAGCTCTAAATAATATAATAAGACTAAACAGTCTTATACCTACATTGCTTATGTTTAAAACGTACCTAAGAATTAACATAGATTCTGCACTATCCTCTAATATTATTACGCAAGCTAACGCTGTACAAAAGGTGATAAAGATGCTTTAAAGCAAGAAGGTAAAAGTTAATATTAATTATATAATTAATACTTAGAATAGCCTAACCTTATATAAAGTACTAAATCTTCTACTTAGTTCTAAAGTAAAGACATAGCAAGAGAAAAAGAGATAGACAGGACTGCATATAGTAAAAGGAATTAAGGCCCTAGATGTTATTATTAAGATAAAGAATAGTCTAGTAAGACTCTACTGCACGCAAGTTATGCTATATTATTGTATAAAAGACAAGGATAAACCTGCACAAGAACTGCTAGATCTAGACAAACTAGCCCTAGTACAAAGGGATCCTCTATAAGCATAAAAGAGAGGTTGTCTACATAAGCAACTAACCCTAATTAATAGACTGCACAAAACAGCCCTTTAAGTAGTATTAGATTTATTATACAAACTAGAACTACAACTAGCTAAAAGAGGCTATAGAAGACTACATAAGAATTCTATACAAGACATAATGTTCTTAACTTAGAAGAAAAAGAATAACTACGCTCTAGTAATTAAGCTCTATGCAGATAGTGTAATTATAACACCTAGAAAACTATTTAAAGAATTAGACTATACAGAAATAGAAAGTCTAATTGCAGGCAGCATATTTAAGGTACTTTTATATAATTTATTAGTCTACAAGGGACAGATCTTTAACTTTTAACTTATACATAAAGTTAAAAAGAAATTAACAAAACTGTATAAAAAGTTATAACTTATGTTTATAAGACATTTAGATAAGAAGAAGAAGAAAATCCTTACATAGTCTTTTATAATTTAGAAAATAAGTTAGAGGTTAATCCTAGCTATTAGCCTATTACTAATAGCTTTATACAACATGCATTATAAACTATATAATATTACTTAGGCATATGTATAATTAATAAACAAGCTTATTTACACTTTCTTTGCATAACTACTAAGAGAACTCTGTAAAAGCTTCCCTCTACACATAATATTTAAAGTTGTATAACTACTATACAGCGCAGTAAAGTTAGGCTTGTATTAGTTTAAAACATACTATAACTATTATAAAAATAAACTTTTTATAAAAACTTTATTATATAATCTGTGCTTATTAATTACATATAAAGGCTTAACAGTGTTTAGTATTACAGGACTGCAGACAGATAATACCCTTAGTATTATTACAGCTAATTTTGCATAAAGAGAGAAAAAAAAATTACTTAAAGCTAACTTTTAAGCAAAGCCTAAGACTATACTATTGCATAATTAAGCTATTAAATTTAATAAAGAAAAGATCTACCTTATATAAAATAATATTATTTTTATATAAAAGGGTTAAGCTAGGAATCTACACACAATAGAGTCTAAGGTAGAGGATGCTGCGCAGAAGTACGTCAAACAGCGCGCGCGAGGTGCCTATATCACATTAGTATGTTAACCTAAGGCAGCATTTAACCTGTCTACTGCTGCTTAAGTTGTGTTACTGTTATATAATAATATTAAGGCATTAAATGTACAAATCTAATAGCAAATTAATAACTAGAATAAAGGATTATTATACATACTACTTAATCTCTTTTATATAAAGTTGTTTATCTTTACTAATAGATTATTTATAAATAATAAAGACCTAAGTTTATAGCTTAGCTTTCTTATTATTTTTAGAACTAAGCAGTAAACTAAGAACTTATATAACTTTAAAATTATAGGTAATATTATACACTAGAACTTCTCTAAGTGTAAACGCATTACCTGCTCTGTCCTAGCTAGTAAGCTGTACAGAATAGTAGGAGGATTTAACTGCGCAATTGCACTAAGTACAACTATTAACTAGATTACACGTATGCTTAGAATACCTCCTGTACCTATTATACTATGCACAGATTTAAGATTTCTGTACAAATGTCTTATAAAGCTTAGGACAATAAATAAGAAAAAACTTATAATTAATATTATGTTAATTTAAGAATTGTACAAGAAAAGGGAGATTATAAAAATTAGGTAGATTAATAGAAAAGACAACCCTACAGATGCCTGTACAAAGAAGGCGCTAAACTCTGCTTTTAAGAAACTAATTTTGTACAACTAACTAACTGTTAGAGTTAAAGCGTTAGTTAACAGACTTAAGCCTGTATAAGATAGGCAAAAAGAGCCCTACAGTAACCTATCTACTGTATGTGTAAACAAGGTAAGTCCTGTATAAAGGAAAAACAAAAAGTTGCTAATGTCTAAATAGTAATATTTAAGCGCCTAGTTAATAGTCACGTGGCTTAGATGCGCCTAGATCCCTGTGCACAGAGATCTGTGCGCAGAGTTTAGGACTATATTAACCCCTTTTCTTTGTACAATAGAAACAACAAGAAGCAATCAACACTAGTTACCTAACACCCCTGTGCGATGTTTACACCGTGCAAACCTCTCCGTCTCGTACGCATTTGCTGACACCAAGTGCTAGCTAGCAGAGAGTCCATTCAACAATAACTAAATTACTTATATTATAAAACTTAAGTTCCTACAATGCTTTATACACGCCTATAATGTAGTAATTACTTTTAGTAATATTTAAAAAGAGTTTTAAGGCGCTAGTTTAGTTCTATTTAACTTAAAATAAGTTAAAATAGCTCTTAATATCTAGTTATACACTCTATTACTACTACTACTTATTAATAATAAGCCTTAGTAGTTATAAACTCTAAGTAATACTCTTAAATTTAAGTTATAATTAATACTTATGAAAGTAAAAATTTAAAAGTATGTAAATAGCTTACTAATGTCTATAGTAAAAGACTTTAAAAAGGTCTTAAAAAGGGTAGTAATTATTATACATAAGCTAGTATTAGCATAAAAAAGGATTATAAAGCTTTAAGTAGTAAATAAAGCTACTACATAACATAGATTACATAAAAGAAAGTAGATTTAAGTAAAAAAGACTTTAATAGTTAAAAATAAAGGTTATTTAACTACTTTAAAAAGTTTAGAGCGCGTAGTAATAAAAAAAAGCTAAAAACATAAGTGTGCGCTAAAAAAAGTAAGCTAAGTTAAAGGTAATATAAGTAGTGTAATTAAACTAGGCATAACTTACATATATGTAAGAAAGTAGTAAAAGTAGACTTTAAATAATATCTTATGTTGTATTACTTTATATAAGGCTAAAGTAGGCTGTTTTGCGCTAGAATAGAGTGGTTTTAGTAGGGGCTTGGCAAAAGTAGCCGGCTAACCTGTGTGGCCGGCCAACCTGTTAGGTTCGTTATTACTAATTATATTTTAGAAAATAAATGTAATTTAATCTAGTAGTAAGCCTACTATAAAAAGCACTTTATAATTACTACTAGATTAAATCTAAATCATTCTAATATTTTTACTTTTAACTTTCTTTAATAACGCCTACACACTAATAGTATTAAGTAGACAGTAAATGTGTTCTATGCTTATAAAACTTAGTAGTATCTTCTACCTATAGTTTTTTAGTATGTTCTACTTATTATTACATTCTAATTTAATTTAGAATATATACTAATTACATTTTAATTAGGGCCTAGTCTATAGATTAATGTATTATAAAAAAGTGTACTACCTAGAATAAAAGTATATCCTACACCTACTATAATTACTTAATAAATAAGTAGTATAAAAAGCATATACTTTATAAAAGTAAGTAAGCTTTTAAAATATATTTAAAATTAATTTTTAATACATTTTAAAGTGTGTTGCAGTGTAAAAGATTATAGAAATAAAAAAATTAATCTTATAAAAAAAAGTAAGAACTAAGTAGTGTTTACTACTACCTTAAGTAGTAATATACCTAGTAGTGCTTGCTATAGTTAGCTAGCTAAATAAAGCTCTTAGGCACTAATTAAGTCTTAAAATACTACAACAGTTTATAAATAATCTGTAAAAGCAAAGCTTGCTTAGAGAAATAGTTAGTACATTAAGGTAGGTTATTTAGGTTAAAGAATAGTTGTAGCAAAATGCTTAGCAAATTAGTATTAGACAGGTAATAGACATATAATAACAATATTTAACTATTGCATGTAACTAATTACATCCTGTAACTAAGTGTAGCTAATACTAATCTCTAACACACTAATATAGCTAAAAAAGTAGAATAAACATAACTAACTATAATTTAAATATGTTTTATATAACATATACTAAAGTAAACTACGTGTAAATTA